>NC_083591.1:23174289-23469289 GCF_027579695.1 Neoarius graeffei | reverse complement strand
CCCCAGACGTTTACAGACTGTTGTAAAGAGAAAAGGGGATGTCTCACAGTGGTAAACATGGCCTTGTCCCAACTTTTTTGAGATGTGTTGTTGTCATGAAATTTAAAATCACCTAATTTTTCTCTTTAAATGATACATTTTCTCAGTTTAAACATTTGATATGTCATCTATGTTCTATTCTGGATAAAATATGGAATTTTGAAACTTCCACATCATTGCATTCCGTTTTTATTTACAATTTGTACTTTGTCCCAACTTTTTTGGAATCGGGGTTGTATATACACATATATATATATATATATATATATATATATATATATATATATATATATATATATATATATACACACACACATTTCAAACGGAGTGGTATCGGTATGGTATCGGTATGGGCCAGAACTGCACAGCCAGGTATAGGTATCGGTATCGGGGCCAAAAAAATGGTATCCGTGCAACACTAGTAGTAATCCATATTATGTCAAGAACCGCTCAATTAAGTAAAGAGAAACGACATCCATCATTACTTGAAGACATGAAGCGTCTTTTAATTCATAAAAATAAAGTAAAACCATTGAATTAGAAGGTGTGCCCAAACTACTGACTGGTACTATAGACCCCTTCGCATGTTTGTAAACAAACCTACCGTTGCCAGGATGCGCGCGCAGCCTGGACTCAGAAACAATGGCGCTGCCCATAGACCGGCATTATGAGCTGTCAGATTATGCCAAACAACTGTCGTTACAAGATTGAGAATGCTACATAAATAAGTTAACTCTAACAAGTGGACATCGCCTACCGAATCCGCATTTAATTAAAGAGTGGACGGACGATGTTAATAAGTTCCCTGGCCAGATATATACTCGTACCTTATTGACAAGACTTCAGTGTACACCCACGAAAAACTTCGTGCCTACAAGTCTTTAGACGCATATGATTGTTATGTGCAGGCATGTACAACTTGATTAACAATGGGGCATTCATATTCTCGTCTCGTCTCGTCTCGTCTTCTTCCGCTTATCCAGGACCGGGTCGCGGAGGCAGCAGTCTAAGCATGGAAGCCCAAACTTCCCTTTCCCCAGACACCTCGGCCAGCTCCTCGGGAAGAACACCGAGGCGTTCCCAGGCCAGCCGAGAGACATAGTCCCTCCAGCGTGTCCTGGGTCTTCCCCGGGGCCTCCTCCCGGGGGGACATGCCTGGAACACCTCCCCAGGGAGGCGTCCAGGAGGCATCCGAAAAAGATGCCCGAGCCACCTCAGCTGGTTCCTCTCGATGTGGAGGAGCAGCGGCTCTACTCCGAGCTCCTCCCGAGTGACTGTGCTTCTCACCCTATCTCTAAGGGAGCGCCCAGCCACCCTGCGAAGGAAACTCATTTCAGCCGCTTGTATCCGCGATCTTGTTCTTTCTGTCATTACCCAAAGCTCATGACCATAGGTGAGAGTTGGAACGTAGATCGACCGGTAAATTGAGAGATTCGCCTTTTGGCTCAGCTCCTTCTTCACCACGACGGACCGGTAAAGCGACCGCATCACTGCGGAGGCTGCACCGATCCGCCTGTCGATCTCACGCTCCATCCTTCCCTCACTCGTGAACAAGATCCCGAGATACTTAAACTCCTCCGCATTCATATTCATTTTGTTTTAATCAAATTATGCCAGTGATGTGATGGCAATGTGGCTTTAGCTACAACAGCAAATACCAACACTAAACAGCAATTTGCAGGAGGTAATGGCATGAAAGGAATGATAGTGTAAAGAGTACAGCTAAGAGAAATCAGAGCTGCGTAAAAAGCGAGAGGCAGAGACCAGAAATGAAACTGAACAGGGCGGGAGCTAGGTTAGAGCAGTCAATGTAAGTTGGCATTTAGAGTGAGGGCACACAATTTTACCTTTCCATCCTTGCTTTAAAATTGTGATTTTCGGCATACACAAATAATGATGGCACAAAATCTGGACTGCTTGAGTCAAGCGAGACCTCTCCTACAAACAAAATTGCATGCAAAGCTAAGTTAACATGCTAACAATATTCATTACATTGTGTAACTATGACCCAGCTAATCAGACAAACGTTACCAAAGTATTTTGCTACATCAATAAACGAAGACTAGAAAGAATAAAAAAGAAAGATTTAATAAATAGCCTGATCTTACCTGTGATGAAGTGGGTGCTGCAAACCTGCACATTTTTGATGGTGCTTTCATCCCAGTCTACACGTTTGATGGCTTGTAGTCATAGACGTCGGCGATTTTTTTGGAATGGGTGAGATCCTGCTGGAATTCTGAACATTTTAACCCCATCACTGCTACGATTCTGACACCCGACAACACAACAACTAGGCATTTCTGAGTCTTTTTTGGGTCCAGGCTGCGCGTGCAATTTCCGCTTTCGTATGAATGACGTTTACTGCGAAGGGGTCTATATATTTAACAAATGTTATAAGAGGGTAAATTGGGATGTGGCATATGCATATTCCAGGTAAATAAGGGGCTAGAGTGCAGGAGCTTGTGTCCATATTTTTGAGACTGATTCATCATTTGCGCTCAAACCATTACTCATTTTGATGTCGTTTCATAAATCAGTGTTTCAAATCTATTCATATGTCATTTTGTTTACTCAAATGTATGCTTATTTTTGTGCAACTTTAATGAGTATGGGCTTTTAAAGGATGTGCATGTGAATAATGATGCGACTGAACTTGGTTACCCATGTTTCCCCTGTGCAAGGAGCGTCTGGTGTTGTCAGTGTTGCCACGGTTCGTGGTTCTAGAGATGATTAATGATATGAGTAACGTGGAAGATGAGAATCTGCAGCATCAGTTTCACCGCATCTACATCCACCGCTATGAGAACGTCAGGTAACTCCAGCAGACCCTGCTCTATTGCTGTAATCTTTCCAGTGTTCTTGCACACACACACACACACACACACACCTACCCTGCATAGAACTCACTGTATATTACACACATGTGTGGTGAGCATTATGACTCATTCAGTCCTTTTGGACTACATTCTGTGAAACAAATGGTGCTGTGCTGATCCCTGTAATTCACCAAGCAGGCTACAGTGCCTTTAGTCTGTGCTCTTTTATTCACAAAATGCTCGTGATTTTCGATTCCATTTGCCACTGCACTCTTGAATGAGAATGAGTGAATGTGTTTGATTTGCAAATCGCCCGTAACCCATTGAGAGAACAATGTGTTTTCAAATGTCTTTGCAATTATGACCTTGAGCTGACATTGCAGTAAGACTTGTAGCTTTTCAGAATTGTGCTTGTTCAGTAGGTAATGATGGTCAATGTAACTTTTAATTTACTCATGCTTATGAATCAGTGCCGGATTCATGTTAAAGAGTAAAATACATGAAAATGAATAAATGAATCATAACTCATCCATCACTATTTTATAAAAGAAATATAACTAACATATTCAATTATACTATTTAAAAAATACATATACCTATGTAATATTATTTTAAATACAGTATTTTCCAATTCAACACTTTAGTTTTCCAGTTTCATCTGAAATGACATTTATGTTTGTTTGTTTGTTTGTTTGTTTGTTTGTTTGTTTGTTGAGACACATGTCCTGTTAATGCTGCTGTGAGAAATGTGAGAAACAGTGAGAGAGTGATGTGTGTCAGAGAATTATTGAATACAGCATGATCAGTTACATTACAGTGGGCAGTATAGAAGAGGACAAAGAGGCTGAAATGTTGAGAACAAATCAATTATTGGCAGTTCACCAGTGTGTAGTACTACCAATTACACCTTCAGTAAAATAGTCAAGTATAGAATTGTTTAGGTGCATAAAACAGGCTAATCTATATGTTTTTTTGTGTGTGTGTGTGTGTGTGTGTGTGTGTGTGTATGATACTTGTGTCTCCTACAGTATTCTTTTTGCTGATGTGAAGGGTTTCACAAATCTGTCCACCACCCTCTCGGCTCAAGAGCTTGTCAGAATGCTCAACGAGCTCTTTGCACGTTTTGATCGTCTTGCACATGTGAGTAACCAAATGTGTGCGCGCGCACACACACACACACACACACACACACACACACACACACACACACACACACACACACACACACACAAATAAACTCTATTAGGCTACATCATATATCTGTGTCTAGTTCAATTGTAAAGAATGAGATGGAGGGTTGGTGGTGGCTCTGTTTCTCTCCAGAAAAATGCCCCTATTGCATTGGAAACATTAATATTAATTGTTGTTTCATGTCGCAAGTGCATTTATCAATGACTGGCTAAATTTCCAACAAACATTTATCAACTATGCATGGACCTGTGTGCTTTTTATCTCTACTACATACAGTATATTGTGAATGACTGTCAAATGTCACTCAGTCAGTGTACAGATGGATGTAACCTGCTGGGTATCTCTGCTTGATGCATCTCCACCGGTGATGCCAGATTAAGGGTTTTCAGCCAGGAGACTATCAATCTTTGATGTTTCGCTCCTTACCCCAGTACGTCTCCTGGTGGTGGAGCAGTGCCAAGGATGTCTCTCTGCCATCTCTGAAGATGGCTTTCAGATCAGATATGTATTCCGCAACTTTCTTCTGAGCCACAACCAGAAGCTGGCATTCTCTGTTTCCTCTGCCAGCTTTCTTCCAGCTCTTAACAGCTTGGATCGCAGAACCGCCATGTCCCTGAGGAGGCGTGATGTTGATGTGCAGATGAAGCCAGCCTCCACAGGATATATGACAGCCTTCCATCTGGCCACCCTGCACTTAGCAGGAATCTTCAACTCTTCTTCCAGCTTAGTCAGAAGCTGATCATATCACCAATTGTATCATCCCTGTGCTAGCATGGTCTTGAAGCCTGTATGAATGTGTTGGAGAGGTGTGTTAGGAGTGTTACAGAGAGTGCAATTCTCCTCTGTGCCAAACCCTAAGGAATCACAAGTGGATCTATTCAGGAAACGGAGCCAGGCTTGTGAATTTCTTCACAGGTCAGACCAACTAATTGGCCTTGAGACAGAGCCTTGATCTTGTACCTCTATTTTCCCACTCTTCTTGCTCCTGCCATGAGCAATTCATTTCTGTTTCCTTTTGGATTTGGACCAGAGCTGGAGAGCCTGTCACTAACCTAGCCTGGTACATCCTGCCTGGACCCTGCTGATGACTTCTTAGTGTAGGAGACTGCTGGTTACCTGGTCCACTTCTTCATGGGCCTTCCACTTGTTTCCAGTGTGCACCTGGGCATCTGTGCACCCAACTAGTGGATCGGTGGTCTCTATCAGCCCTGGGACCAGCCTTGCTTTTTTCCTGCATGTGTCCCAGGCTGATGGGTTGCAACTGAAGTGTTTCACCCAAAGAGACCCTTTTCAGTGAGGCTTTTTTGTAGTCTTAGTCACTTTCAGATGTACGAGTTGGCTTTTCCGTCCATCCTCCTTGGATATGGACATGATAATGTCGTATGTGACACTGTTAGGAGTATATCAGGTACAGCAGTGGTGCTGGACACTGTGTACATTTACTGGCTGCTCTACTGCACACACCTGTCTTTCTGGTCCACCTTGAATGTGCACAGTTATAGACTCCTAATATTTGTTATACATAATTTGTATTAGAATCACTTTCTGACCCCTGGGTGTCTGCTAGCTAGATGCTTGGTTTGGAAGGTTATTTTCAACACAGCAATTACACTGAAGAATTAGAAGGATCTCTTATGCAAATGTGCATACCTACAAAGTGCACATATGACTGATAAAAGATCCAATAAGTGTAAGTACAAGGCACATCGCCAGGTCATTGCAGGGCTGACACATAGAGACAAACAACCATTCACACTCACGGTCAATTTAGTCACACCAATTAGCCTAACTTGCATGTCTTTGGACTGTGAGGGAAACCAGAGCACGCGGAGGAAACACGCAGGCAAGGGGAGAACATGCAAACTCCACACAGAAAGGCCCTCGTCGGCCACTGAGCTTGAACCCAGGACCTTCTTGATGTGAGGCAACAGTCCTAACCACTACAGTACAATGCCACCCATTGTGATTTATTCATTATTATTATTATTATTATTATTATTATTATTATTATTATTATTTTGCAACATTGACATTTTAAGCACCATGACAAACTTCTGTCAAAAGTGCTGGTTTCAACCTTCAGAGTGGTCTTTGTTTGGTGTTGAGAAATGGAGATATAGTAACAAGGTTATTATAAAATTCTCATTTTTGATTGTTTGTCAAACTGGCTTAGGGTTGTTGTTTCATTTATTGAAACATTCCTGCCCTTTTTTTGTCAAACAGAAAAAAAAAATCACAATCATCCATAGCCACTTATCCTGTGCCCGGTTGCTGGAAAGCTGGAGCTTATCCCAGCTGATTATAGGTGAGAGGCAGGATATACCCTGGACAAGTCACCAGGTCACCGCAGGGCTGACACATAGAGACAAACAACCATTCACACCTACAGTCAATTTAGAGCCACCAGTTAGTCTAACCTGCATGTCTTTGGACTGTGGGGGAAACCAGAGCACCCGGAGGAAACCCACACAGACATGGGGAGAACATGCAAACTCCACACAGACAGGCCCGTTAGCCGCTGGGCTTGAACCCAGAACCTTCTTGCTGTAAGGCAACAGTGCTAACCACTACACCACCGTGCTGCCCCAAGCATAATCATTATTTTCTAAATCTGATTTTGGGTGCAGTATGTTAATATAAGTATGTTTAAGTGAAACAATTATTATCAGGTTATATTGGTTGGGTTTTTCTAAAAAAAAGATATCAGACACTTGCATGGTAAATTTTTTTTGAAGGTTTTAATGATCTAGCCCTGTCAGAGTGCAGGCACTTACGGATGTAAATGCAGAGGAGAGCGGGGAAGCAGACTGTCGACAAAGCCAAAACGATAGACAAGAAACGAGGTCAGGAAACAATTGAGAGTCAGTTGATCAGCAAACAATGTAGAAGAGACTAGACAAAGAGTGTAAATGAAGGAAGGCTAGCAAAGGTCAGAAACTAGAGAGGCGGCAAGAGCCATACAAGGCTTGGTATGAACTGGGTAGATACAGAATGATATTGGAGTGGAGTGTGAGAGTGGTTTATATAGGAGAGGGGGCTAATTGAGGAAATGAGTGTCAGCTGTAGTTAATATTCGGGAGACAGAGGGTGCTGTGAGTAGGGCTGCACGATATCAGAAAAATATGCAATATTCGATAACATGACTGAATATCTCAATATCGATATGTATCACGATAATTAAATATGTTTTTCTTACCTTTACTCGCCGTTCTGCCCTGTATCTAGCATTTAAAAAAACACCCAATGCATCGCTTCCATTCCAACATTATTTTTTATTGGAAAAACATGGCTACACCTGCAATGGTGTCCATCAATCATCTTTAAATCTCTTAATTTTTGTGAGCGCAGCAGAAAATGTCTTAAGTTGAAGTAAACAAAAAACTGAAAACTACATTACATTAACATAAAGCATTCAAAATGGCAATTTCAGCGGCTCCCGGGAGATGAAGGTGAGCGACACAGATTCACCATAAACTCAAACACAATCTGTTAATAACACATGCGGGTGAGAGAGCAGTGGTGTGTGTGTGAGAGAGAGAGAGAGCGGTAGCGTGTGTGAGTGAGTGAGCGGTAGTGTGTGTGTGTGTGTGTGTGTGTGTGTGTGAGAGAGTGAGAGAGAGCGCGAGAAAGCATAATGTTTTTATGCTTCTGTACATCAGTGTTTGTCCCAGTGAGCCGCCCCACCACTGTTTTACAGGTACATGTCTTGCAAAGTACCTGAGTTTGCAGTACGTCATCCCTCCTGAATCCAAAGTACTTCCAAATAGCAGACGTGCATTTTTTTTTTTTTTTGGAAACCAGTTCCTCCTCACACAAGTTTGTCTCACCACACTTGCTCCCACCTTCTGCCATCACCACGAGGCTTTTACTTGTTTTGCAATAGGGGGCGGAGTTATCCCGCGGCGCTTGTTGACATTCAAATGTGATTGGACGGCACAGAAAAATGTGCCTTTTATCGAAATTTAAGTAATTTTTGCGGTATGTGTATCGCAAAGTATGATATCGCGATATCGATACTTTTTCGATATATTGTGCAGCCCTAGCTGTGAGTCTTGGGGATTGTAGTCTTGAATGTCCATGTTTGTAGTTTGAGTGTTGACAGCAGGTTTACTGACAAGCCCTCAACCCCAAACTTTAAAATTGCCACTAAGTGCACACACAGTATAATGTAGAACTGTACACAACGTGACCATATCTTTATTTACTTATTTATACCCCCCACACACAAGTTTAATACATGGATGTTAATATTCTTATCATAGAAAGTCCCTTATGTATCTGTTTGTGTCATGGGACACAAACACTCATATTCACCTCATCCATATTTCAGTTATGCAAGTGCCATGCATATTACTGATAAGATGGCTTTACTATTTGTGTGTGTCATTGTCTGTCTAAAGCTATGCAAATATAGAACATAGGGTGATTACAATGTGCATAAGTTTTTTTTTATAGACTTTTCTTGAGTAGAGGTGTCCAATATAGGGTCTTTCAATAGTGTCTCGACCACTTCCTTTATAGATGCATTGACATCACCTTCCCACCAGAACACTCCCCCTTCAGTCAGACTGAGTGGCAAAACATACTGCAAGACAATTACTTGCTTAAAATAAAGGCAGTTAGATCCTTACACTCTTCCAAAGAACCAGTGGTGCATGGATGTTCACATCAATAAAATCTCTCTCTCTTTCCAGCTACAGTCGTGGTCAGAAGTTTACATACAGTGACATGAATGTCATCTTAGATATGAATGTCATGGCAATATTTGGGCTTTCAGTAATTTCTTTGAACTGTTTTTTTTTTTTTCCCTGTGGCAGAATGTACAGTGGTGCTTGAAAGTTTGTGAACCTTTTAGAATTTTCTACATTTCTGCATACAGTTAGGTCCATATATATTTGGACACTGACACAAATTTTGTTTTTTTTTACCTGTTTACTGAAACATATTCAAGTTATAGTTATATAATGGACATGGACATAAAGTCCAGACTTTCAGCTTTCATTTGAGGGTATCCACATTAAAATTGGATGAAGGGTTTAGGAGTTTCAGCTCCTTAATATGTGCCACCCTGTTTTTAAAGGGACCAAAAGTAATTGGACAATTGACTCAAAGGCTATTTCATGGGCAAGTGTGGGAAATTCCTTTGTTATGTCATTCTCAATTAAGCAGATAAAAGGCCTGGAGTTTATTTGAGGTGTGGTGCTTGCATTTGGAAGATTTTGCTGTGAAGAAAACATGCGGTCAAAGGAGCTCTCCATGCAGGTGAAACAAGCCATCCTTAAGCTGCGAAAACAGAAAAATCCCATCTGAGAAATTGCTACAATATTAGGAGTGGCAAAATCTACAGTTTGGTACATCCTGAGAAAGAAAGAAAGCACTGGTGAACTCATCAATGCAAAAAGACCTGGACGCCCACAGAAGACAACAGTGGTGGATGATCGCAGAATAATTTCCATGGTGAAGAGAAACCCCTTCACAACAGCCAACCAAGTGAACAACACTCTCCAGGAGGTAGGCGCATCAATATCCAAATCTACCATAAAGAGAAGACTGCATGAAAGTAAATACAGAGGGTTCACTGCACAGTGCAAGCCACTCATAAGCCTCAAGAATAAAAAGGCTAGATTGGACTTTGCTAAAAAGCATCTAAAAAAGCCAGCACAGTTCTGCAAGAACATTCTTTGGACAGATGAAACCAAGCTCAACCTCTACCAGAATGATGGAAAGAAAAAAGTATGGCGAAGGCGTGGTACAGCTCATGATCCAAAGCATACCACATCATCTGTAAAACACGGCGGAGGCAGTGTGATGGCTTGGGCATGCATGGCTGCCAGTGGCACTGGGTCACTAGTGTTTATTGATGATGTGACACAGGACAGAAGCAGCCAGATGAATTCTGAGGTATTCAGAGACATACTGTGTGCTCAAATCCAGCCAAATGCAGCCAAACTGATTGGTCGGCGTTTCATAATACAGATGGACAATGACCCAAAACATAAAGCCAAAGCAACCCAGGAGTTTATTAAAGCAAAGAAGTGGAATATTCTTGAATGGCCAAGTCAGTCACCTGATCTCAACCCAATTGAGCATGCATTTCACTTGTTAAAGACTAAACGTCAGACAGAAAGGCCCACAAACAAATAGCAACTGAAAGCTGCTGAAGTAAAGGCCTGGCAGAGCATTAAAAAGGAGGAAACACAGCGTCTGGTGATGTCCATGAGTTTAAGACATCAGACAGTCATTGCCAACAAAGGGTTTTCAACCAAGTATTAGAAATGAACATTTTATTTACAATTATTTAATTTGTCCAATTACTTTTGAGCCCCTGAAATGAAGGGATTGTGTTTAAAAAATGCTTTAGTTCCTCACATTTTTATGCAATCATTTTGTTCAACCCACTGAATTAAAGGTGAAAGTCTGAACTTCAACTGCATCTGAATTGTTTTGTTCAAAATTCATTGTGGTAATGTACAGAACCAAAATTAGAAAAATGTTGTCTCTGTCCAAATATTTATGGCCCTAACTGTAAATATGACCTAAAACATTATCAGATTTTCACACAAGTCCTAAAAGTAGATAAAGAGAACCCCGTTAAACAAATGAGACAAAAATATTATACTTGGTCATTTATTTATTGAGGAAAATGATCCAATATTACATATCTGTGAGTGGCAAAAGTATGTGAAACTTTGCTTTCAGTATCTGGTGTGATCCCCTTGTGCAGCAATAACTGCAACTAAACGTTTCTGGTAACTGTTGATCAGTCCTGCACAATTTTAGCCCATTCCCCTGTACAGAACAGCTTTAACTCTGGGACGTTGGTGGGTTTCCTCACATGAACTGCTCGCTTCAGGTCCTTCCACAACATTTCTATTGGATTAAGGTCAGGACTTTCACTTAGCCATTCCAAAACATTATTCTTCTTTAACCATTCTTTGGTAGAACGACTTGTGTGCTTAGGGTCATTGTCTTGCTGCATGACCCACCTTCTCTTGGGCTACATCCACACGACAACGGCAACGAGATGTTATTTAAAAATATATCGCGTCCAAATGGGCAACGATCAGTAAAATATCAGGTCCATATGGCAACGCAACGCTTGCTGAAAACGATGCAATACACATGCCACGCCTCTAGGGGCGCTGTAAGACGGTCCCTTCGGAGACACCAGAACAATAGAAGAAGTAAGGACGCATGCGCATAAACTATTATGCGCGAGACTTCATATTAGCCACAAAGTCAGGAAAATCTGTTTGTAAAATTACATTATAATGACCAAATACAATGAAAAGTATTTTTCCAGTCTCACCTGTGAAAGGTAATCCCATGTGATCTCGTTTGGACGGCAAACCTGTTGGTACAGTTAAACACAGCTAATCTTTTTTCTCCGCTTTGACCTATCCAATATGGCAGCGAGGATGACGTATGATTCTACGCGGAAGGCGGCTTCTTTAATGGTCCGGAATAAATTGAATACTACACGTTGATGGATTAATTTGTTGTTTCTCACCTGTGAAAGGTAATCCCATGTGATCTCGTTTGGATGGTAAACCTGTTGGTACAGTTAAAGGCAGCGCATTAATCTTTATTCTCCGCTTTGACCTATCCAATATGGCTGCGAGGATGACGTATGATTCTACGCGGAAGGCGGTGTTTTTAATGGTCCGGAATAAATTGAATGCTACACGTTGATGGATTAATTTGCTCCTCTACGCCCTTTTTGAGGAATGTATTGTAGGACTAAAACCAACATCTGAAGAGGTGAGATTGCTCCTTTTTTTTCCCTATTTTTGCTGGCGGGATTAACTCTGCCCTAAGGGCAGAGTCTCTCTCTCTCTCACTTTGCACCATTACACAATAAATATTCACAGTGAAAGTATTTTGTAAGCGCGTTTCATGAACCAAGTTATAGGATTTGTTGACAACTCGCATCGCATCGCAATGAGAAGATCATTGGCACTACTGGTGTTAAGAATCAGACCATTTCATAAATGAATATTTTGCTGTAGAGCTGCAGTGTTTGTACAATTGCATGTTTTTGCTTCACTATTACTGTCACTATTCTGCTTCTTGCATTACTACTGTGAACTAACACTGAACATAATAATAATAATAATAATAATAATAATATCCAAGCTCGTGTTTCACTCTCACTAGTGCTCTGTAAGGCTTTTTCCTGGTGATATCCTGGTGATATTCGTTACACTTCTACCCGGCGTGAAGCACTCACAGTCATGTGGTTGTGACGTCATCGTAAACAAATCCGTTCTACTCATCCAGACGACTTCACAATGGCAACGTTGCCAGATCTTTCCACTCTGGACCCGTTCTCAAAAAGATTGCGTTTTGGGCACCCAAAACGCTTGTGCCGTGTGGACGCCAGGCCTAAACGATAAGCAATTGTATCGGAGTCACCTGAATCCGTTGCCGTGTGGACAGGGCCTTGAGATTCAGTTCACAGACAGATGTCCTGACATTTTCCTTTAGAATTCACTGGTATAATTCAGAATTTATTGTTCCATCAATGATGGCAAGTTATCCTGTCCCAGATGCAGCAAAACAGGCCCAAACCATGATACTACCGCCACCATGTTTCACAGATGGGATAAGGTTCTTATGCTGGAATGCATTGTTTTTCCTTTCTCCAAACATAACGCTTCTCATTTAAACCAAAAAGTTCTATTTTGGTCTCATCCGTCCACAAAACATTTTTCCAATAGCCTTCTGGCTTGTCCACATGATCTTTAGCAAACTGCAGATGAGCAGCACTGTTCTTTTTGGAGAGCAGTAGCTTTCTCTTTGCAACCCTGCCATGCACACCATTGTTGTTCAGTGTTCTCCTGATGGTGGACTCATGAACATGAACATTAGCCGATGTGAGAGAGGCCTTCAGTTGCTGAGAAGTTACCCTGGGGTCCTTTGTGACCTCGCCGACTATTACACGCCTTGCTCTTGGAGTGATCTTTGTTGATCGACCACTCCTGGGGAGGGTAACAATGGCCTTGAATTTCTTCCATTTGTACACAGTCTGTCTGACTGTGGATTGGTGGAGTCCAAACTCTTTAGAGATGGTTTTGTAACCTTTTCCAGCCTGATGAGCATCAACAATGCTTTTTCTGAGGTTCTCAGAAATCTCCTTTGTTCGTGCCATGATACACTTCCACAAACATGTGTTGTGAAGATCAGACTTTGATAGATCCCTGTTCTTTAAATAAAACAGGGTGCCCACTCACACCTGATTGTCATCCCATTGATTGAAAACACCAAACTCTAATTTCACCTTCAAATTAACTGCTAATCCAAGAGGTTCACATGCTTTTGCCACTCATAGATATGTAATATTGGGTCATTTTCCTCAATAAATAAATGACCAAGTATAATATTTTTGTCTCATTTGTTTAACTGGGTTCTCTTTATCTACTTTTAGGACTTGGGTGAAAATCTGATGATGGTTGAGGTCATGTTTATGCAGAAATATAGAAAATTTGAAAGGGTTCACAAACTTTCAAGCACCACTGTACAGCATACATTTTTAATAAAAAAAAAAACCCACTAGAATTTCATGCACAAGTTTTAATTTTCTTTGGGTTTTCTGAAATCAACACAGGGTCAAAATTATACATACAGGGTCAAAAATATACATACAGCACACCTAATATTTGGGTAAAATGTCTCTTTGCAAGATTCACCTTGACCAAACTTTTTTTTTTTACCATGAACAAGCTTCTGGCAGAATTCTGGTTAGATATTTCATGACTCTTCATGGTGGAATTGGTAGAGTTCAATTAAATTTTTTTTTTTATTTCTTGGCATGTACACGACTTATAAGCACAGTCCAAATATTTTCAATAGGGTTGAAGTCAGGGCTTGTTTTAAGCATAATGTTAGCCTGCTTTATCCTCCATAACCAGCTCTGATACATGTTTGGTTCATTGTCCTATTGTAAGTCCCAAGTTGTGTTCAAGTTTCTGATGGTTTATGCTGAAAAATTCTGAGGTATTCCTCCTTCTTCATTATTCCATCCACTTTGTGCAATGAACCAGTTCCACTGGCAGCAAAACAGCCCCAGAGCATGATGCTGCTACCACCACCAGCAGTTGGTGCAGTGTCCCTCTGTCCATGGTGGTCATTGTGGCCAAACAACTCAATCTTTTGTCTTATCTGACCATACAGCTATCCTCCAGAAGGCTTTTTCTTTGTCTGTGTGGTCAGCTTCAAATTTTAGTTAAGCTTGAAGGTGCCAATTTTGGAGCAGGGGGTTATTTCTTGAATAGCAGCCTCTTAGTCCATGGTGAGCTGAACTGTAGACTGTGATCCATCAGCTTCCAGTTCATGGCAGGGCTGTGCCATGGTGGTTCCCAGGTTGTTCCTGACCATCCAAATCAATTTCCTTTCAGCTGAGGGTGACAGTTTGGGTTTTCTTGAAGCAAAGCGGCTTGGCAAAGTGACTACACCTCACAATAATTTGCATACAATTGTTTGAACTGATCTTGAAATTTGCAGTTGTTTAGAAATGGCTCCAAGAGACATTCTGGAGTTGTGTACATCTGCGATCCTCTTTTTCAGATCTGTACTGAGATCCTTGGACTTTCCCATTTTACTGTGTGTTGGTCAATCCAATGAGTGCTGTAAACAAACCCTTTTTATGAAGGTACAGAGAAGCTACCAGCTGTAGTCAATCATGATCACTAACAGGAAGTTAAGAGACCTCGGCCTTGGTAAGATAAGAGACATTTTGGAAGTTTCATCACCTCTGAATTAATAATCTAAGTGAGCATATGTAAATTTTTGACCCTGTATGTATAATTTTGACTCTGTGTTGATTTCAGAAAACCCAAAGAAAATTAAAACTTGTGCACCAAATTCTCATGGGTTTTTTTTTTATTAAAGATGTATGCTGTACAATCATTCTGCCACAGAAAAAGAACAGTTCAAAGAAATTACTGAAAGCCCAAATATTGCCATGACATTCATATCCAAGATGACATTCATGTCACTGTATGCAAACTTCTGACCACAACTCTATCTATCTATCTATCTATCTATCTATCTATCTATCTATCTATCTATCTATCTATCTATCTATCTATCTATCTATCTATCTAAGATAGCAGACCTATGATTCAGCCACCCATAAGCATGCTAATAATAAACAAAATTTCAGCATCCTTTATAGAAATTTAAAATTTATTTGGCTAACTGTTTAAACTTGTGCTGTGGAATACCACTTATAGGGAAAACTAGGTTTTACTTGAGGTATGATTTTACCCAAAAAATACAACATATCTGACAAAACAGTGACCAAAATTCCATGTTTTGGTGACTGGATTCCAGTTGTTTCTGCAAATTGCAGTGATCCATTTGATTCTACTTTGTGTTGCTTTTGGCAGTGTCTAAAAAGATAGCTCTGATTTCCTTTTGAATCCATTTGTAAACTCAATCACACAGCAGGCCTTTCCCATTTTAAATGGGTTTTTGCAGTACTCAAGCTGAACAATAATGCTGCCAGTAGTCTTTTTGCCACTCAGTGGGTGTGACTGCAATGACTTCCTCATATAGTGATGTCATGTGCATCCCCTCTATAGGCAAAGACAAACACAGGCCTGTAAACCCTGAAATATTGTGGGATAACAAATGTTGAAGTTTAGTGCTTTTATTTTGTTTTTTTTTCTTTAGTGTCAAAATTTATATGTAACATAAGACAATTTAAAAATAAACAAATAAAATTAAAGACTGATATGATATATGAGAATATACGAATGAGATGATCAAAAGCTTTCGACGAAAGATCTAATAGGAATCTAGTATCATCAATATATTGCTGCATGAATAGTGACAGGTATAATGATCACATTAAACTCTACAACAACATGACTTCCACTCTCATTATTTAGCAGTTAAAATAGCACTTGATCCAGCACATCCTATTGTTCTGCTTGAACTACAGTGGCAGGAAGCTTGAAGCTTAGACAATGTTATCTGCTGTGATTTTCATATTTAAAGCGAGACAGCCTTTCGATTTCATAAAATCAGTGCAATTTAGTTCCCTCTGAAATTTGGTCATTGTGAGATGTTTATTTCTGCAATATCTCACAAAATATCAGGCCATCCTGTGGCTGAGAAGTTATTTAATTTGAGGTGATTCCCTAGCAAATAATGTGCGTGAAATTGCTCACTTCGCACAGTCAAGCAGACAGAGGAAGTCCGTGTGCGCATGCGCAGGTTTACCTTGACTGTGCACTGACAGTTACATCATTCTGTCGCTAAATGAACAGCTGATCACACCGAGGTGCTCGCTGACCGCTGACATTTATTAGGGTAGTATCTCACTGGGCTGCAACAGCCCGCGACTAGTTAGAGACACAACAATTGCGGTACAATATGCGAATTAGTGACAGTTTTCACTTGGAATCACACTGAATTGATATTCACATATTTTACCGCAATTGTTGTGTCTCCAACTAGTCGCAGGCTGTCACAGCCCGGCTTTCCCTCGGCAGGCAGGGAAGTAGAGGAAGCCTCACGGAACCTGACTTGAGAAGGGTTCGCAACAGCTTTGCGACACCAGTGACGCATTTATGGCTATACTTTTTTTTTCTCTCTCTCTCTCTCTCTCTCTCTCTCTCTCTCTCTCTCTTTTCCCTTCCCCCTTCCTCTCTCTCTCCCTCTCTACACGCTGTTTGCACTGATATTGGAGATGCTTTAATCTCATTGTACATGTGTATAGTGACAATAAAGGCATTCTAGTCTACTGAGAGAAATTTTGTCGCACGAATTTTTCGAACATGTTCAAAATTTCAGCGACGAAGGAGTGACACTTTGCGACTCATGTGAGGAAATTGAGAAGCCCGGCGAATGTTTCAAGACACTTTTGAAACTCTCTCGCGAATGACGTTCCAATTTGTCGCAAGCTGTCGCAGCCCAGTGAGATGCTGGCTTTAGTTTGGTCCTGTGTTTCTTTTCCTTCGCAACATAATGTCTTTTCTTCTTGCTTTCCATTACTGTAGTCAGGCTTTCACATTCATTCGCACGCTCACGTCCTCCATTGTTCCCTCCTGTTTCAAATTTGTATCCCACAATGCCTTGCGCGAACGAGGAAAGCCCACCACGTGATGCATGATGTAGTATCTTGAATTGGGTCATGGTGAAGCAGGAAAAAATAACAGAGAATTTAGGGCCACATGGCCTTAAATTAATTAATTGTTCTATTTAAAAAATAATAATAATAAAATTGGAAGTCTGTGATTCCAATTCAGTAGCTTTCGGTCCATTAAACAAAAATAATTGGGTGTCAGGGAAAATTCTTATTAAGACCTACACTTGAAAAATCTTAGAGGCAGTCTACCTTTAAAATCTTCAGCCAAAAGTTAAGCAAAAGTTTGTGTGGCCACAATATATTAAATCAAGGTCATGAAATGCGTAATGCGTTTGAGGAATGTATGCTAATTTATCATGCTTTTAATTCACTATTTTGAGTTATCATATTTTATGTGCCCATGGTTTAAAATCGTTCCAGTACTCATCTGCTGCTCTTATCTAAATTTAAGTATGTGATGCTCATAATTCCATATAAAATCCATATAAAATTCAATGTTTGAGATCATGCCTCCTTCAGATGCTATTTCCTCGGTGCAAACGAAAACCTTTGTTGACTTTTGTCAATTAATTAACCAATAGTTTAATATTTATGTATCTAATATTGTCATTGAATATCATTCTGTGTGCTAATCTTATTGTGGGTAGAATAAACTGTTGGACAGTAGTGCTGAACTTACTGCTTAAACACAGCTCCTCACTTTAGCCTATGTGCTGCAAGAAAAATCAACTTCAATTCATGGTCAGCATCACATGTGACTGAGAGGAACCTTTGTTTTTGTTTTTGTTTTCTTTTCAAAATGCATCCTGAGGTCTGAATACTGATATGCATAACTCCTCACTATCTGTATGTAACTCAACTCTGAATATGGCCCAGTGAAAATAAGCATGTTTCTGCACAAACCTGTGAGGACAGATTCAGAGATGGAGTCAGTAATTCAATCAGCAGCTGCTGCAGCACTCACAAGAGCCTAAAATAAGCTTCATTTGATATTTATGGTAGTGTTCAAGGCACCAGACCTGAGCTTCAATACTGCAGCCAGAGATGTCTATCCTGAGAACTAAACTAAACTATCTATCTAACTAAACTAAACTATCCTGAGAAAGTGAATTTCAAAACTAGATATAACTGTTTGTGAAAAGAAAAAATAAACCTGTCAGTCAAACATATGAGACCTGTATGTCTGTGGATTCATGGAAAATATTCCAGCATCTGATCCAGGTGTTCTTTTTTTTAATGACAGAAAGGGTTTTAATTTAACTCAAATTTACTTATTACCTGAAAATTTTAAATAATCTCTAGCGGGGGCGGCACGGTGGTGTAGTGGTTAGCGCTGTCGCCTCACAGCAAGAAGGTCCGGGTTCGAGCCCCGTGGCCAGCGAGGGCCTTTCTGTGCGGAGTTTGCATGTTCTCCCCGTGTCCGTGTGGGTTTCCTCCGGGTGCTCCGGTTTCCCCCACAGTCCAAAGACATGCAGGTTAGGTTAACTGGTGACTCTAAATTGACCGTAGGTGTGAATGTGAGTGTGAATGGTTGTCTGTGTCTATGTGTCAGCCCTGTGATGACCTGGCGACTTGTCCAGGGTGTACCCTGCATTTCGCCTGTAGTCAGCTGGGATAGGCTCCAGCTTGCCTGCGACCCTGTAGAAGGATAAAGCAGCTAGAGATAATGAGATGAGATGAGACATTTGAAAGGCAAATATTGTACTTTTCACTCCACTACATTCCTCATTACTATGAAGCAGCTTTGAAAGTGGATGTTTTTTTTCCTTTTCAAAAATGTGATTGTTTTTTTTTTCTGCAGGTGACACTGAGACAGCCTATCAGTAATCACTGGGGTCACATAACATCCACAGACTGGATAAAATCAAGTTCAATTATTTCTCAGCAGTATTATTTGAACACAATCAGTTGATGGTAGAATGGAAGGAGGCGGTTCTTCTGGGGAATGCACACACTCCCATGACCATAGAACCCATGTTTCAGTTTTCTGAAAGGATTAAAGATTCATTTCATTTTAAATGTTTGCTATGTTTGCCGAAAACAAACCACATCACGGCCTATAAAAATTCGCCATCCAACCTGCGGAAGCATATTGAGGTATGTAAATGTTTTATTCCAAGAGAAAGTTTGCAGTGACGTTGTCCATGTTTTAGAGCTAGCGATAATGTTGCAATTGCTATGCAGTCTGGTTAGTCAAATGGCTTTCTATGGATTTGCCCACCAAGTTTCCATAGCCTTGTCCACGGCTAACATTAACACATAGCTAGTTAACATGGACACTGTTAGTTAGCATGTAAAAATGGAGTTACGGTACGTGAATAACATTAACTTATCTGACGTGCTTTCAGAAATATGTTTTAGCGTAATCTTGCCATAGGGGTTTACCAAAACCCCTATGGAGAAAAAATCAAGGACCGTGATGTCGCCCGGTATGACGCAGCCGGGGCCCCACCCTGGAGCCAGGCCCGGGGTTGGGGTTCGTATGCGAGCGCTTGGTGGCCGGGCCTTTGCCCATGGGGCCCGGCCGGGCTCAGCCCGAAGAGGTGACGTGGGCCCGACCTCCTGTGGGTTCACCACCCACAGAGGTAGCAGTAGGGGATTGGTGCAGTGTGGATTGGGTGGCAGTCGAAGGCAGGGGCCTCGACGACCTGATCCCCGGACACAGCGGCTGGCTGTTGGGACATGGAATGTCACTTCACTGGGGGGGAAAGAGCCTGAGCTTGTGCGGGAGGTTGAGAGGTACCGGCTAGAGATAGTCGGGCTCACCTCCACGCACAGCTTGGGCTCTGGAACCCAGCTCCTCGAGAGGGGCTGGACTCTCCACTTCTCTGGAGTCGCCCGTGGTGAGCGGCGGCGGGCTGGTGTGGGCTTGCTTATAGCTCCCCAGCTCAGCCACCATGTGTTGGAGTTTACCCCAGTGAAAGAGAGGGTCGCCTCTCTGCGCCTTCGGATTGGGGAGAGGGCTCTTGCTGTTGTTTGTGCCTATGGGCCAAATAGCAGTATAGAGTATCCGGCCTTCTTGGAGTCCCTGGGAGAGGTACTGAGAGGTGCTCAGACTGGGGACTCCATTGTGCTACTGGGGGACTTCAACGCTCACGTAGGCGATGACAGTGACACCTGGAGGGGCGTGGTTGGGAGGAACGACCTCCCCGATCTGAACCCGAGTGGTGTTTTGTTATTGGACTTCTGTGCTAGTCACGGTTTGTCCATAACGAACACCATGTTCGAGCATAGGGGTGTCCATAAGTGCACTTTGTAGTCGTTTCATCTGATCTCCGGCCCTATGTCTTGGACACTCGGGTGAAGAGAGGGGCTGAGCTGTCAACTGATCACCACCTGCTGGTGAGTTGGATCCACTGGTGGAGGAGGAAGCTGGACAGACCTGGCAGGCCCAAACGTATGGTGAGGGTCTGCTGGGAACGTCTGGCCGAGCACTCTGTTGGGGAGGTCTTTAACTCCCACCTCCGGGAGAGCTTTTCCCAGCTTCCGAGGGAGGCGGGGGACATTGAGTCTGAGTGGACCATGTTCTCTACCTCCATTGTGGACGCAGCTGTTCGGAGCTGTGGCCACAAGGTCTCCGGTGCCTGTCGTGGCGGCAATCCCTGAACCCGGTGGTGGACACCGGAAGTAAGGGATGCCGTCAAGCTGAAGGAGTCCTATCGGGCCATGTTGACCTTCGGGACTCCTGAGGCAGCTGACAGGTATCGGCAGGCTAGGCGTGCTGCAGCTCGGGCAGTTGCGGAGGCAAAAACTCGGAACTGGGAGGAGTTCGGGGAGGCCATGGAGAAGGACTATTGGTCGGCCTCGAAGAAATTCTGGCAAACCGTCCGGCGCCTCAGGAGGGGGAAGCAGTACTCTGCCAACACTGTTTACAGTGCGGGTGGGGAGCTGTTGACCTCGACTGGGGACATTGTCGGGCGGTGGAAGGAATACTTTGAGGATCTCCTCAATCCCACCGTCATGTCTCCCACTGAGGAGACTGAGGCTGATGACTCAGAGGTGGACTCGTCCATTACCCAAGCCGAAGTCACTGAGGTGGTTTGCAAGCTCCTCGGTGGCAAGGCACCGGGGGTGGATGAGATCCGCCCTGAGTATCTCAAGTCTCTGGATGTTGTGGGGCTGTCTTGGTTGACACGCCTCTGCAACATCGCGTGGCGGTCAGGGACAGTGCCTCTGGAATGGCAGACTGGGGTGGTGGTCCCTCTTTTTAAGAAGGGGGACCAGAGAGTGTGCTCCAGTTATAGGGGAATCACACTTCTCAGCCTCCCAGGGAAGGTTTACTCCAGGGTACTGGAGAGGAGAATTCGACCAATAGTCGAACCTCGGATCCAGGAGGAACAATGCGGTTTTCGTCCTGGTCGCGGAACACTGGACCAGCTCTATACCCTTCATAGGGTGCTCGAGGGTTCATGGGAGTTTGCCCAACCAGTCCACATGTGCTTTGTGGATCTGGAGAAGGCATTCGACCATGCCCCCCATGGTATTCTGTAGGGGGTGCTTCGGGAGTATGGGGTTCAGGGCTCTTTGCTAAGGGCTGTCCGGTCCCTGTACGAACGGAGCAGGAGTCTGGTTCGCATTGCCGGCAGTAAGTCAGACCTGTTCCCAGTGCATGTTGGACTCCGGCAGGGCTGCCCTTTGTGACTGGTTCTGTTCATAATTTTTATGGACAGAATTTCTAGGCGCAGCCAGGGGCCGGAAGGAATCCTGTTTGGGAACCACAGGATTTCATCTCTGCTTTTTGTGGATGATGTTGTCCTGTTGGCTTCTTCAAACCAGGACCTTCAGCATGCACTGGGGCGGTTTGCAGTCGAGTGTGAAGCAGCTGGGATGAGAATCAGCACCTCCAAGTCTGAGGCCATGGTTCTCGACCAGAAAAGGGTGGCTTGCCCTCTCCAGGTTGGTGGAGAAGTCCTGCCTCAAGTGGAGGAGTTTAAGTATCTCGGGATCTTGTTCACGAGTGAGGGAAGGATGGAGCGTGAGATCGACAGGCAGATCGGTGCAGCCTCCGCAGTGATACGGTCGCTTTACCGGTCCGTTGTGGTGAAGAAGGAGCTGAGCCAAAAGACGAAGCTCTCAATTTACCGGTTGATCTACGTTCCGACTCTCACCTATGGTCATGAGCTTTGAGTAATGACCGAAAGAACAAGATCGCGGATACAAGCGGCCGAAATGAGCTTCCTTCACAGGGTGGTTGGGCGCTCCCTTAGGGTGAGAAGCACAGTCACTCGGGAGGAGCTCGGAGTAGAGCCGCTGCTCCTCCACATCGAGAGGAATCAGCTGAGGTGGCTCGGGCATCTTTTTCGGATGCCTCCTGGACGCCTCCCTGGGGAGGTGTTCCAGGCATGTCCCCCCAGGAAGAGGCCCCGGGGAAGACCCAGGACACGCTGGAGGGACTATGTCTCTCGGCTGGCCTGGGAACGCCTCGGTGTTCTTCCCGAGGAGCTGGCCGAGGTGTCTGGGGAAAGGGAAGTTTGGGCTTCCATGCTTAGACTGCTGCCTCCGCGACCCGGTCCCGGATAAGCTGAAGGAGACGAGACGTAATCTTGCCAAATAAACAGAATGTAGAAATCTTTCTTTTCTAGTAGCAATAGCTACCCAATATGATTTTGAGTTTGAAAAGAATTTGCTAGCATGTCAGGTGGAGTTTCACTGACTAGCTAGCTTAACGTTAAACCACCATAATGGTGGCACATGTTCATTTTATGAATTCACATTTCTGTTTTTGGTAACAGCATTAGGTTTTGTAAGCGTTGTGGCAATAATCCAACAATGCGTTGACAGAAAATGTACTTTTAATACTTAAGTATTTTTAAAAGCAAGTACTTTAGTACTTTAACTTAAGTAAAAATTTAACTGTACAACTTTCATTTGTATTGGAGTAACATTTGACCAGTGGGATCTGTACTTTGATTTAAGTAATGAAGTCCACCAAGGTACTTTGTCCACCTCTGTTAGTTTCATCATTGTAATGGGCAGATATTTCATGATCAGTCTTATGGAGAGATAGTCCACTGTTGTATGGTGGGTAATGGTATATTATACACCGTAACAATTCATGTCCATATTAATTCTCATCTCATTATCTCTAGCCGCTTTAATTCAATCCTAAATTATGCTGAAACAGGAGATTCCTTTGAAACATTCAGAGGATACTGTCATGCATTTGAATTCATCAGCTTGCCAAAGCAAATATATTAATGAAAGCTAGTTGATAACAGTATTTCCTATGAGGGCTTCACTGAACTTTGGGAAAGGGTTAAACTTGGATGAAATCAAGAATGTTCAGGGATAAAACCAGTTAAACTTTTGTGGTAGCTTGTGATTATTGTATTCCATCAGAGTTAATGTCCATATTAATTCTGATCAACATAAATAATTTTTAATATATCCTGAAACATAAACATTCTTTGAAAAAACAAGAAGTCTGTATGAGTATGATTATGAGTCTGAGTTCATTAGTGTGCTAAGATGCTAATAAATGCTATTTGGTATAGTTCCTATGAGGAAATAATTGAACTCTCAGAAAGGATTGAGGCTGGGTGGTATATTGAGGTATCCAGTGGCAGATTTGTATTCTACCTTTTGCATACAATAAATAGGTTTTTTTGTTTGTTTTTTTTTACTTCATCTTCTAGTTCTAGTGCCACGTGTGAGATATATAGTCCTGTGCAAACATTGTAGTCACATGGAAATAAATGGTATAAAGCTGGTACAAAGATGCCTTCAATAATACTTTATAGAATTAAAATATTATATAAAGAGCAGTAAGTAAATTTACTTTTAAAATAAAAAGCAAAGCCACTATTCAGCATCATATCCATTCATCTTTAAAAATGCATCAGTGGTCTAGGGTATATTTTGTGCACTTTTATAAAGAAATTGGCTGATATGTTTTTTTCTGATCATCTTGGAGAATCTGTCATAGTTCCTCTGGAGACTTTGACTGTCACAGTTCCTTTGGTTTTTGCAGATGAAATTTGACAGCCTGCATTCATTATTTTGTCTAAATAGTAGTCGAGTATGTAATATTTAACAGTATTTACTGGCATAGGTGGTGTAGTGGTTAGCACTGTTGCCTCACAGCAAGAAGGTCCTGGGTTCAAGCCCAGCGGCTGACGAGGGCCTTTCTGTGTGGAGTACTCATGTTCTCCCCATGTCTGTGTGGGTTTCCTCTGGGTGCTCCGGTTTCCCCCAAAGACATGCATGTTAGGCTAATTGGTGGCTCTAAATTGACTGTAGGTGTGAATGTGAGTGTGAATGGTTGTTTGTCTGTGTATGTGTCAGCCCTGTGATAACCTGACGACTTATCCAGGGTGTACCCTGCCTCTCGCTCATAGTCAGCTGGGATAGGCTCCAGCTTGCCTGTGACCCTGTAGAACAGGATAAGTGGCTACAGATAATGGATGGATGGATTTACTAACATACAAAAATGTTATGGAGCATTAAATTTTGGTTAGAAAAGTGTTGTTTGGAAAGCAAAGTATACAATACAGTATACTTTATACAAAGTATACAGTAGTTTCCTGTAGTATTATTGTGACTAAATCTCTTTTTAACCCTTATAGCTTCTAGAACTGAGAACAGATCTCAGTCTGCTCTTGTACTATATCATTTAGTGCTAGCAGCTGAAGCATGCAATTATGACTCATAGCATGGCTAATTGTGGCAGTGTGTAGTGTTTAGCAGTGATGAGCAGCGCTAACTGGTCTTTTGTTTCTGCACAGTTGTTTACAGAGTCGTGAGAGCCTGTAAACATTGCAGCAATCATGAGTAAAAGATATCAGTGCAACTAAGTGAGATTAACATTAATGTTCTGTCTGTGTCTGTCAAGAATGCTAAGGTACTCTTAGAAGCTCACATCTCTGTCAATAGAGGAAGAGTGTCAGTTTGTGTAAAACTTGTCAGTTTTTTTCAGCAGAAATCTGAATTTCTTCACTCTCAATTGCCACTGTGCTAAAATTAAATGTGCTCCTTGAATTCTTTTTCTACCTCTCTTTTAGGAGCACCACTGTTTGAGGATAAAGATTCTTGGAGATTGTTATTACTGTGTCTCAGGCCTTCCGGAACCCAGACCAGATCATGCACACTGCTGTGTAGAAATGGGTCTCAGCATGATCAAAACTATCAGGTAATGTTCAGAGATTGCATGTAGATTTGGCCCACATGTGGCTGTTATGAGGTACACTATGGCCAAAAGTAAGTGGACACCTGACTGTCACCTGTTCCCTAAACCGTTGCCACAAGGTTTGAAGCACACAGTTGTCTAGCTTGTCTTCGCTTGCTTTAGCATTACAGTTTCCCTTCACTGACGATTGCCCCTGTTCATAGAGTGAGGTCATGGTTTGCCAAGGTTGGAGTGGAAGAACTTGAGTGGCCTGAACAGAGCCCTAACCTCAACCTCAACCCTATTAGGCATCTTTGGGATGAATTGGAACTGTGACTTTGCACCAGGCCTCCTAACCTCTCATCAGTGGCTGACCTCAGTAATGCTATTGTGGCTAAATGAGCAAAAATCCCCCCAGCCACGCTCCAAAATCTAATGGAAATCCTTCCCAGAAGAGTGTAGGTTATAGCAGCAAATGGGACTAAATCTGGAATGGGATGTTCAAAAAGCACATATAGGTGTAACTGGTCAGGTGTCCACAAACTTTGTGAAAATTACATGTATTGCAATACCTGCAGAATTGGTGAGAATTTCTTTTTTGGATCACCGATGATGTTGAGGTCTACAGTCCAGATAAGAACACCCTGGAAAGCCACATGTAGCCTGGAGCTCTGGAGCTGTGCATGACGCATAGTCACGCCGCATGATCATGTCCCAGTTCATATAACTCAGTCTAATTCGGGCAGTGGGTGGATGTCCATTTGCATTGTCTATAAACAATGTCCTTTATTTCTCAAGTGTGTAATCACTGATTTCATTTTAGCATGCTGATGTCATGGGTAGCACTGTTACCTCACAGCAAGAAGGTTCTGGGTCTGAAACTTGCAGCTGTCTGGGTCTTTTATGTGTGGACCTTATGTGTGAGTGAGGAAGGAGTTGCTCAGTGAGTCTTGATCAACATATATTTGAAAATGAGTGTGTTTTCATAGATTCCCACTCAAGGGCAGGGGTTTGGGGAGGTGGACTGCCCACCACTGATTTGAGAGCATTAACACAATTTTTTTTTTTTTTAAATAAAACTTTCATGATGTAGAGAAGTACCAAATGTTGACTCTATGTCAGAATTGGCCTTGCAAGTTCCACAATGATTTGAACCAGTAGATGGTGTTTTGAGCCATTTTCGACCCATACAATGCCTTTAAAAACAAAAAACAACAAAAAAAACATTTTTCAATGTTTACACCAGCATTGATGTGTTTCATCATAGTACCATCATATCGTTTACTTTACAGTTTAAAAAATACATTTAGGTGTGTAGTACCTCTTTAACAGAAGAGGATTTAGTCCTGTTAAAAAAGAATTACACAGTCCTCACTAAGCTGACCATACATTTTGAACAATAAATAACGCAGATGACAAATGTGCACTGCTTTGGATTAAGGGCTGACTTGCACAACGGCTCAATAGCACAACATCATTTTATGGATCTGCACCTAAACAGATTTAGAAATGGCCCACGTTAACAAGAAGAACAAGAATATCCCCAGATGGCAGAGAATTCTGGTCTAGATCAGTTTTATCGATAGGAAATCCACATAATAATAACAACAATCCAGTCATTTCATGCCTTTTATCTCAGTTTGGGGAAAAAACAACAATATAATGAATATAATCATGTCATTTTATCGATTGGCCCAAAGACATGACAAAATAATATGAAACTGACACAATTTCAAATCTTCAGACTACATGCGACCAACTGAAAAGAACTGAAGCAACTAGTTAGTGATGTAAATGCCATATAACATTTTTGTATACTGTTAGTACAGTGGTGCTTGAAAGTTTGTGAACCCTTTAGAATTTTCTATGATTCTGCATAAATATGACCTAAAACATGATCAGATTTTCACACAAGTCCTAAAAGTAGATAAAGAGAACCCAGTTAAACAAATGAGACAAAAATATTACCCTTGGGCATTTATTTATTGAAGAAAATGATCCAATATTACATATCTGTGAGTGGCAAAAGTATGTGAACCTCTAGGATTAGCAGTTAATTTGAAGGTGAAATTAGAGTCAGGTGTTTTCAATCAATGGGATGACAATCAGATGTGAGTGGGCACCCTGTTTTATTTAAAGAACAGGGATCTATCAAAGTCTGATCTTCACAACACATGTTTGTGGAAGTGTATCATGGCATGAACAAAGGAGATTTCTGAGGACCTCAGAAAAAGCATTGTTGGTGCTCATCAGGCTGGAAAAGGTTACAAAACCATCTCTAAAGAGTTTGGACTCCACCAATCCACAGTCAGACAGATTGTGTAAAAATGGAGGAAATTCAAGGCCATTGTTACCCTTCACAGGAGTGGTTGACCAACAAAGATCACTCCAAGAGTAAGGTGTGTAATAGTCGGTGAGGTCACAAAGGACCCCAGGGTAACTTCTAAGCAATTGAAGGCCTCTCTCACATTGGCTAATGTTCATGAGTCCACCATCAGGAGAACAGTGAACAACAATGGTGTGCATGGCAGAGTTGCAAGGAGAAAGCCACTGCTCTCCAAAAAGAGCATTGCTGCTCATCTGCAGTTAGCTAAAGATCATGTGGACAAGCCAGAAGGCTATTGGAAAAATGTTTTGTGGATGGATGAGACCAAAATAGAACTTTTTGGTTTAAATGAGAAGCATTATGTTTGGAGAAAGGAAAACACTGCATTCCAGCATAAGAACCTTATCCCATCTGTGAAACATGGTTGTGGTAGTATCATGGTTTGGGGCTGTTTTGCTGCATCTGGGCCAGCAAAACAGAATTCATTGATGGAACAATGAATTTTGAATTTTACCAGCGAATTCTGAAGGAAAATGTCAGGACATCTGTCCATGAACTGAATCTCAAGAGAAGGTGGGTCATGCAGCAAGTCAACAGCCCTAAGCACACAAGTCGTTCTACCAAAGAATGGTTAAAGAAGAATAAAGTTAATGTTTTGGAATGGCCAAGTCAAAGTCATGACCTTAATCCAATTTAAATGTTGCAGAAGGACCTGAAGTGAGCAGTTCATGTGAGGAAACCCACCAAGATCCCAAAGTTGAAGTTGTTCTGTGTTAGGGCTGGTGGAAGTATGGTGAAGTTAGGATCCAAAAACAGAACATAGACACTAATCCAATAAATAAGATGATCTAATACAGGGAAGAAAGGGTATGGCAAAAGATAAATAAACAGGACAAAAAACAAATAGCAAAAAGAGTCAGGGCAAAATGAGAACAAACAACTTGACAAAAAACATGAGACAGGCAAAGACAAAAACGCTAGCACAAAAAAACTATAAACAAGAAAAGACCCCTAGTGCAAGAAACCATGAACCAGAAAACCCTTAGTGCAAAAACCATGAACCATAAATAATCCTGAGTGCAAAAAAAACAAGAACCAGAAAAACACTAGTGCAAAAACCATGGACAAGAGAAAATGGTTGTTTGTTTCTATGTGTCAGCCCTGCGATGATCTGGCGACTTGTCCAGGGTGTACCCTGCCTCTCACCCATAGTCAGCTAGGATAGGCTCCAGCTTGCCTGCGACCCTGCACAGGATAAGTGGCTACAGATAATGGATGGGTCCTTATTTTGGTGTTTCAGTCACTGTTTCAAATAGTCCTACAACTTCTCTATGGAATTGATGTCTGTTGAGTTTGCAGGTGTATCAATAGTGTACACCAATGTGTACCAGTTTTCTGTCATGTTGATGAACAAGCCCCACATGGATTTGGCCCTATGCACCCTACAGTTGTCATCCTGGGATGTGGGAGTGTCAGCATTGTATATTAATTACTTGGACATAAATCACAAAAGGGCCGGCACGGTGGTGTAGTGGCTAGCGCTGGTGCTTCACAACAAGAAGATCCGGGTTCGAGCCCCATGGCCGGCGAGGGCCTTTCTGTGTGGAGTTTGCATGTTCTCCCCGTGTCCACGTGGGTTTCCTCCGGGTGCTCCGGTTTCCCCCACAGTCCAAAGACATGCAGGTTAGGTTAACTGGTGGCTCTAAATTGACCGTAAGTGTGAATGGTTGTCTGTGTCTATGTGTCAGTCCTGTGATGACCTGGTGACTTGTCCAGGGTGTACCCCGTCTTTCGCCCGTAGTCAGCTGGGATAGGCTCCAGCTTGCCTACGACCCTGTAGAACAGGATAAAGCGGCTAGAGATAATGAGATGAGATGAGATAAATCACAAAAGGCAACCCCAGAATCCATCCAACAGCTGATGATCCATATTTATGGTACCACATTTGCACATTGCATTACATTACGTTCATCTGTACAATAAGGCGTTGCTGATGGTGGATGTAGCTATTTTGTCTTTAAAGCATATAATTCGTAATGATAGAAGGAAGTTATACTTCTAGTTTGGTAAGGTAGGCAAAGAGTGAAAAAGTCTCATCTCATCTCATCTCATTATCTCTAGCCGCTTTATCCTTCTACAGGGTCGCAGGCAAGCTGGAGCCTATCCCAGCTGACTACGGGCGAAAGGCGGGGTACACCCTGGACAAGTCGCCAGGTCATCACAGGGCTGACACATAGACACAGACAACCATTCACACTCACATTCACACCTACGGTCAATTTAGAGTCACCAGTTAACCTAACCTGCATGTCTTTGGACTGTGGGGGAAACCGGAGCACCCGGAGGAAACCCACGCGGACACGGGGAGAACATGCAAACTCCACACAGAAAGGCCCTCGCCGGCCCCGGGGCTCGAACCCAGGACCTTCTTGCTGTGAGGCGACAGCGCTAACCACTACACCACCGTGCCGCCCCGTGAAAAAGTCTGTAAGTGAATTTGTTTATAGGGTCTGTGTGGGTTGTCATCTGTTAGTGGTTATTCATTTGGGTTTTCAGTATGCCCCCTCAGTATGTGCATACTCTTGTTTTGTGTATGTTGTATATGTATAATATATTGTGTGTGTGTTTGCATTATTTGTGTGTAGGTATGTACGTTCACGTACGAAGCATGACATCGACATGCGTATTGGTATTCACTCTGGGTCAGTCTTATGCGGGGTTCTGGGACTGAGGAAGTGGCAGTTTGATGTCTGGTCCTGGGATGTTGATATTGCCAATAAACTTGAGTCTGGAGGCATACCAGGGTAAGGCATGCACATATAATACACTCACATTTTTTTTAAACAAGATTGTTGTCCATTTAGTGCTTTTTTTAATAGACATGAGAGGTAGTTCAAGAACTCATATAAACATGTCAAAATAATTCAAACAAGTTTTACATTAAGTTTGTAGTTGCCTAAATCTCTGGCTGTGTGTTGTGTTATAGGCGGATCCACATCTCTAAAGCAGCGTTGGATTGTCTTAATGGGGACTATGAAGTGGAGGCGGGCCATGGCAAAGACCGGAATGATTTCTTGCGACGACACAACATCGAGACTTTCCTAATCAAGCAGCCTGAGGAAAGCCTCCTCACACTGCCTGAGGACATCATGAAGGAGGCCACCAACCAATCAGATCACAGAGCGTCCACTACTACATTTACTGAGGGCACATGGAGTCCAGAACTACCATTCCACAATATAGTGGGCAAGCAGAATGTGAGTGACCTGTACAGAGATGGAAACACACACACACACAGAGGTCACTAGTGTAAGTAATGAACAAAGTAGAGGTTGTTTTATATTTTGACTGGTATTTAATTCTGGTATATAAACGGACAGTACAAATCAAGGGCGGCACGGTGGTGTAGTGGTTAGCACTGTCACCTCACAGCAAGGAAGTTCTGAGTTCAAGCCCAGTGGCTGATGGGGCCCTTTCTGTGCGGAGTTTGCATGTTCCCCCCCGTGTCTGCGTGGGTTTCTTCCGGGTGCTCCGGTTTCCCCCACAGTCCAAAGACATGCATGTTAGGCTAATTGGTGGCTCTAAATTGACCGTAGGTGTGAATGTGAGTGTGAATGGCTGTTGGTCTCTTGCGATGATCTGCTGATTTGTCCAGGGTGTACCCCGCCTCTCGCCCATAGTCAGCTGGGACAGGCTCCAGCTTGCCAGCGACCCTGTACAGGATAAGCGGTTATGGATAACAGATGGATGGAGTACAAATCAAGACTACATGCATGAAATCAGACTTATCCTAACTTTGCCAAAACCAAGCTATTTAATGATAAATAATAATACACTTTACTTTCATAGGACACAGTAGTGATATATCTTCAGGTCATTAGGCAGTGTGTTCCACAGAATAGGACTATAATGACTAAAAACCCTTTATCTGTTTTTGCTTTAATTCTTGGAATGACTGAAAGACCAGCAGCTGATGACCTGAGCATTTTGTTTGGTTTATAAACAGTGAGCAGGTCTGAAATACAGTACTAGTCAAAAGTTTGGACACACCTACTCATTCATAGGTTTTTCTGTAGTGTGACTATTTTCTACATTGAAAATAGTCTGAAAATAGTCAGTACTGAAGACATCAGCAGTATGAAATAACATATGGAACTTGTATGGAATTATGTGGTAAACAAAAAAGTGTTTTAAAAAAAGCTAAATATGTTTCAGATTTTAGATTCTTCAAAGTAGCCACTGTTTACCTTGATGACACTTTCCACACTTTTGGCACTATCTTAAACAGCTTCATGAGGCAGTCACCTGCTTTTCAATTAATAGGTGTGCCTTGTCAAAAGTTGATAAGTGAAATTTCTTGCCTTCTGAATGCGTCTGAGATCAAACAGTAAATAATGAAAACACATCCATCATTACTTTAAGACATGAAGCGTCTTTTAATTAATAAAAGGTGTGTCCAGGGGCGGCACGGTGGTGTAGTGGTTAGCGCTGTCGCCTCACAGCAAGAAGTTCCTGGGTTCGAGCCCCGTGGCCGGCAAGAGCGTTTCTGTGCGGAGTTTGCATGTTCTCCCCGTGTCCGCGTGGGTTTCCTCCGGGTGCTCCGGTTTCCCCCACAGTCCAAAGACATGTAGGTTAGGTTAACTGGTGACTCTAAATTGACCGTAGGTGTGAATGTGAGTGTGAATGGTTGTCTGTGTCTATGTGCTAGCCCTGTGATGATGACTTGTCCAGGGTGTACCCCACCTCTCACCCATAGTCAGCCGGGATAGGCTCCAGCTTATCCCTGCATAGGATAAGCGGTTATGGATAATGGTTTCCCCCATAGTCCAAAGACATGCAGGTTAGGTTAACTGGTGACTCTAAATTGACCGTAGGTGTGAGTGTGAATGGTTGTCTGTGTCTATGTGTCAGCCCTGTGATGACCTGGCGACTTGTCCAGGGTGTACCCTGTCTTTCGCCCGTAGTCAGCTAGGATAGGCTCCAGCTTGCCTGCGACCCTGTAGAACAGGATAAAGTGGCTAGAGATAATGAGGTGTGTCCAGATTTTTGATTGGTAATATATATTTGGCAGCAATGTCATTAAAGGCTTTGTAGTCAAGTAAAAGCACTTTACAATCAATTCTGTATTTGATTGGAAGCCAGTGGAGTGATCTAAGTGATCTTAAGATCTTGTGTGGGTAAGCACCCTTGCAGTAGCATTTTTGATAAGTTGAAGCTTTTTCTTTCTTTCTTTTTTAAAAAAATGATTTTTCAAGAAGGCGGCATGGTGGTGCAATGGTTAGCACTGTTGCGTCACAGCAAGAAGGTTCTGGGTTCGAGCCCAGTGGCCAACGGGGGCCTTTCTGTGTGGAGTTTTCATGTTCTCCCTGTGTCTGCATGGGTTTCCTCCGGATGCTCTGGTTTCCCCCACAGTCCAAAGACATGCAGGTTAGGCTACTTGGTGGCTCTAAATTGACCATAGATGTGAATGTGAGTGTGAATGGTTGTCTGTGTCTATGTGCTAGCCCTGTGATGATCTGGCGACTTGTCCAGGGTGTACCCCGCCTCTCACCCATAGTCAGCCGGGATAGGCTCCAGCTTATCCCTGCATAGGATAAGCGGTTATGGATAATGGTTGGATGGATTTTTCAGAAAGTCCAGTCAAAAGAGCTCTACACTATTCCAGTCTACTCTAGATAAATACATGGATAAATTTTTCAGCATCTGACTGACACAAAGCACCTCTAAATTTGGAGATTCTTGAGATGATTAAAAAAATCTTTAATTTGTTAGCATAATTTTGGAAATTAATATCAGCATCAATTATAACACCCAGACCTCTAACGTTCACTATGTTTAAAAGTCAGTGTAGCTGGATGTGTTTGTATTTCCCTCCTCCTAGCCATTGCACCCGCTACCAAGTAGCGCAATTTTGTCTCTACTTAATTCCATCCATCCATGCATGCATTATCTGTAGCTGCTTATCCTGTCCTACAGGGTCGTGGACAAGCTGGAGCCTATCCCAGCTGACTACGGGCGAGAGGCAGGGTACACCCTGGACAAGTCGCCAGGTTATCACAGGGCTGACACAGAGACAAACAACCATTCACATTCACACCCACAGTCAACTTAGAGCCACCTAACCTGCATGTCTTTGGACTGTGGGGGAAACCGGAGCACCTGGAGGAAACCCAAGCAGACATGGGGAGAACATGCAAACTCCACACAGAAAGTAGAAAATTTTTGTCTCTACTTAATTGTAGAAACTAGACTGATATCTAGAAAATGTTTGGGAAGTTTAGTGACGGGGTTGAGGTCATCAGTGGAGAAACAGAAATACATTTGAGTATCTTCAGGATATAATTGATAAGATTTTTCATATATATTTCAAGATAGACATAAATGTATTCCCATATAAACAGAAGTATATATTAATTAAAATGTAGGGGACTTTGTGGCATGGTGGTGCAGTAGTTAGCACTATTGCCGCACAGCAAGAAGATCCTGGCTAGTAAGTAGGGGACTTGAACCTTGCAGGACACACAAAATTTTGACTTTGTCAGGTTTGAAACTATGAATAGAATCAACTGAATAGCTTTGTTTTAAACTTTAAAGAAAGCTTTAGCCTCCTTGCGCCTACTCTGAGGAAGGAGAAACGGTACTCTATGAAATACTTATCACGATCTACAAAAACTGAGCTTGTTTGTAAAGTGCTAGTTATAGGTTGATACATGTATTTTGTGCCAGACCTCTTTCAAGCTTTTGCAGACATTTAGAGCTTTTCAAGGAGAACTGAAATCATTTTTAAACTTGCTTTATTTCTTAATTAACATGTTATTCAATTACATTTTTGGTTTTAGTAACCTTATATCATGACTCGTATTGGCAACTAATTGCAATTAAATATTATACTTATCAGCCTATTCGGTTTTTAACCATGTTGAATTTAGTTCGTTTGGTCCACGGCAGGTGTCACTTATTCACGCGATTTTCACGAGACTTGTGCGAGACTTCGAAACGTGAAGTGTCAGCCAGGTGTCCGTGCCGCCATTTTGAAAACTGTTTTCCAAACGAAATATTGCACAAAAACGAGTTTAAATGGCGATTACTGCCTACTTTTTTCAAACTTTCCTGATTGCCATCAAAACAAACAAAACTTCCGGCTTGATTGCATCAGCATTTGAAGGAGGGTGCGCGCATCTTTTGACAACGTTGGCAGATGTTGGTCACTTTGACTTCCTCTGTATGTTTTACTTCCATCCTATGATGTCTCACACAGGTCTCAACGAATCTCATTTACAGCCATTGCTTTGACATATGGACTGATATATTGCATAGCATATTTCAAACACTCATAACTTGCAGTGACAAAATAGCCATCAAAAATGCATTCCTATATTTAATAAAATGAGAAATAGAATTTTGATAATACATTTTCCTTCAGTTCTCCTTTAAAAAGGTTTTAGGCCAGTCTATTTAAGGGCTCAAAATTCCATAAAGCAGTCATTTTGAGTAGAGTCTATTTAACCGAGATACTTTGATACAGTTTGGTTTGGATGGAAAAGAATTAATATTTCAGGCTCTGGCTTTGGACCAAAATAATTCTGAACATCAAATCTGTCACAATCACTTTAGATCTTAGGGTGGGATCAAATATTCTTTGCATGTTATCTGACCATAATTCTGTAGGGTGGACACTATAAAACATGTACAAATTTTTTGGATAAATAGTTTTCACTGGTTTCTATTTTGAGTTACTTTTCATATATCTCATCTCATCTCATTATCTCTAGCTGCTTTATCCTGTCCTACAGGGTCGCAGGCAAGCTGGAGCTTATCCCAGCTGACTACGGGCAAAAGGCGGGGTACACCCTGGACAAGTCACCAGGTCATCACAGGGCTAACACATAGACACAGACAACCATTCACACTCACATTCACACCTATGGTCAATTTAGAGTCACCAGTTAACCTAACCTGCATGTCTTTGGACTGTGGGGGAAACCGGTGCACCCGGAGGAAACCCACGCGGACACGGGGAGAACATGCAAACTCCACACAGAAAGGCCCTCGCCGGCCACGGGGCTCAAACCCGGACCTTCTTGCTGTCAGGCGACAGCGCTAACCACTACACCACCGTGCCACCACTTTTCATATATGATACTATTAATTTTCTGTGTTTACACATGGGTTACACTCACCCTTCAGCAGAAGCATAAGGCCCTGTCATATTGTAGAAGCATTCTGATGACTGGTAGCCTATATTATAGTGCTTTGTTTTTGAATTGAACATATGATTATAGTGTTTATGTGGGAAACATTGGCTTCTTCCATGGCCGAGGTTCCTTCTATAACTTGTACAGTTATACAGTACAATACCTTGAAATATCTCAAAGAAAATGTGAGAATGATGAAGAAAAGTATTGCGATGTTTGAAACGTAGAAGTGTTGCATGGTATTATTGTTGCATTTATAGCAGTATTGTAGAAAATTCTACCGTTTATGGTGTATTACTGGTGGGTCATGAAAGACAGCTGTGTAGAGCAGTGTTATAATTAAATGGTGCACAACAGTCAAGCTGCAGTGTGTTCGAGACAGGGGCAGAACTACTGTGGTGCAGCTGGTGCATTTGGACTGAGGCTCATGATCCAGGTGGCAAATTGTTTACTCTGAACTGTGGCTAACAGCACTATTTTCATCAACACGAAAACACTATTTTCTCCATTTAAATGGTCTATCTTGTTCCTTTTGGTTTTCGAAACAGACAATGAAATGCAAATAAGTGTACTTCATTATTAAAACTAATGCATTACAGCTTTACATTCAACAAAGACTTTTTTCCTCGTGATATAGTGCATAATTTTGCATTCTGCAATTTGAAAGGTCATGGTTTCCCCAATTGTGAATCTGGGAAACATTACATATAATATGACACATTGCATTTCATTATGTGGTTTACATTCCCCATTCCAAAAAAGTTGGGACGCCATGTAAAACAAATAAAAACAAAACATAAAGATTTGCAAATCCTTTTCAATTTATAGTCAATTGAATACAATAAAAAGACAAGATATTTAATGTTCAAACTGATAAACATTATTGTTTTTTGTAAATATACACTCATTCTGAATTTGCTGCCTGCAACACGTTCCAAAAAAGCTGGAACAGGGGCATGCTTACCACGGTGTAACATCACCGTTTCTTTTAACAACACTCACTAAGTGTTTGGGAAAAGAGGACACTAATTGTTAAAGTTTTAAATATGAAATTCTTTCCCATTCTTGCATGATATACAACTTCAGTTGCTCAACAATCCGGGGTCTCTTTGGTTGTATTTTGCCAGGATACTTAGCAAAATTATCAGCATTTTATAGTTAATCTTTATCATCAACAGAAAAAGTGGAACCAAAAGCAAAGTTAGAAGAAAGAGAATGAACAGGATAGGGCAATGCTCCCATGATTGGATAATTTTTTTTGTTTCGTCCCCCCCCCACATCTGCTGCTTCTGGAATCTACTGTCCTTCCTTGATCACTACTTCTGGTTAGTTAGTGGTAAATAATCATGAATAGTTTAGCAAAGTGTATGCCATTTATATCAGCTGTCTTTTGATAACTTTTTTCATTGCCACTATTTGGTTAGCAAATTCACTGATTGCTTGATCAAAAGTACAACATTATAGTATTATAGCAGGTATCATTTGCATATCCGGCAGATAGTTTCACAATATGTTCTTTAAATGGCTAGTTTCCAAAAGTAATTGATGGTAGGTGCATTTATGAGCTAAATGCATGCATGCTTTCTGCGTTTCTGTGATAGTGTTGGGTAACGTTACATCCAATACCAGTTAAAAGTTTGGACACACTTTCTACTTCAATGGTTTTTCTTTATTTTTATTAATTAAAAGATGCTTCATGTCTTAAAGTAATGATGGATGCCATTTCTCTTTACTTAGTTGAGCAGTTCTTGACATAACATGGATTAGTACAGTTGTGGAATTGGGCTATTTACTGTCTTTTTATTATTTAGTATTTACTGTTTGAGCTCAAATTCATTAAGAAGGCAAGAAATTGCACAAATTGCCCTTTGATGAGGCACACCTGTTAATTGAAAAGCATTCCAGGCGACTACCTCATGAAGCTGGTTAAGATAATAGCAATAGTGTGTGAAGTGTCATCAAGGTAAACAGTGGCTACATTGAAGAATCAAAAATATGAACCACATTTTAAAAACTTTTTTGTTTACCACATAATTCCATATATGTTTCATATGCTATTACATAGTTTTGATATCCTCAGTATTGTTCTACAATGTAGAAAAGAGTCAAAATGCAGAAAAACCTATGAATGAGTACGGGTGTCCAAACTTTTGACTGTTACTGTAGGTGTAAACAGTATTACTGGCCTAGCAGACTAGCAAGTTACTGACTGTTTCAGAAATATTAAGGCTGTGAGAATATGCACATGCAAATGTGTATTTTTGTAAAGGCAACAGAAGGACACAGAAGAATCTTGGCGCCATGGAACCGTTGTACACAGTCTGAACACTGAAAAGCTGGTGTAAATTGTGGAGCATCTCTTGCAAATGGTCCTAAATGGTGCATTGTGTAATATGCTGTTCTGTGGAAATGGATGAAGATAGAAGTACTGTACATCCATTTTCATTTGTACTGTGGTTATTATTTTCTCATGGATAAATGCACTTCTACAAAAGATTCAAGATAGTTCAAGATAAAGTTTTCTCAGAAAGTCTAAACTGACTGCAGGAGGTTCTAGAGGGTGCAGATGAATGGTGTAGAAGGTTTTATTAGGAGGAGTTGATTAAAATGTTCTTGGTATGTGAGCTGCTGCTTGTAAAGAAGAACTCTTGTTTGTTGTTGGCTGAACTACTGAGCAGTTGCTGTGGAGATTTGGTTAACATAAGGGAATGTTGTCTTTCATTAGTGCGGCACTTTTGTTGTTTTTTTGTCATGCAGTCAGCTCTGAAGAACAGCTTAACACTTCAAAGAGATCTTACCACAGTGCGAACATTGCCCAATCATGCTCTAGCACAACACAAACCCCTCCCCTCTATGTGTGTGTGTGTGTGTGTGTGTGTGAGAGAGAGAGAGAGAGAGAGAGAGAGAGAGAGAGAGAGATTCTGGTAATGGTCTCCATGGCAACAAGAATGTCTGTAAGGTAGTAACAGGATTCCTTTCCCACAGTCTCTCTATCATGCTCTGTCTCCCACCCTCTTTTTCTCTCTTTAACCTTCACCTTTTTCAACAACTGCACTGCTGTTTTTGTCATTTTATCTTTCTTGTGTTTTTCTTCCTCGTACCTTCCTCATTAGCTCGGCCACGCTGTGTGTATATGTGTGTTTTTGTATGTATCATAAGATCAGTCTGTTTTGGTGTGATGGTGTGCAAATGGATCCAATAATACACGCTGTCCTCCAAACACACACACACACACACACACACACACACACACACACACACACACACACACACACCGTTTTACATATACCAAACTGTAGATGCAGTAAATATTATTGTAGTAAATAAAAGATCACGGAGTGTGTGTGTGCAAGTTTTGTCAACATGCCTTACACTAGTCTTAACATTGTTGACACGACATGAGCGGAATTAAATAAATGGAGTTAAAATATTAATGTTTTATATATAAACTTGTTGATAACTGTGAGTAGCAGTGTATGATACAGCATTTTCATTCTACAACCAGTGTGTGAATCCTATAGTTACCTGTTCCAGGCATGCCGACTGCTGATCGGAACTACTGAGCTTTGAGAGCAGCATCGACAGGAAGGGTGGGAGTGTCTAGCCTGACACAAGGGTCATAAACTAGAATTATCCTATTGTAAATCCCAGCAGCTATCAGCAGATTAACAGGACCTAATCCCAAAGCAGTGACGCACATTGGTTCAGAGAACTTCGATTACACGCTACTATACTGCACAATGAACAAGTGTGAGAGATTCTGTGTGTACAAGAATCATTTGAGCATTACGTGAGTGGAGCTCTGTCCTCTCTGCCATGTGAGTCAGGACCATAGCTGCAGGAAATGAGCCTTGGGCTTCACTTGTGTTTCGGATAGCATGAATATACGTGTGTGTGTGTGTGTGTGTGTGTGTGTGTGTGTGTGTGTGTGTGTGAGACATGGCATTATTTTTCTGTAGTTATGCTCCTATAATGAATTTTTAACTTTCGACATCTTTGTCATATGTTAACAGTTCAATAGCCATATACACAGAACAGTTATACACTACCCAGAGAGAGAGAGAGAGAGTTAATGTTCTCTGGCATTAATGACTTTTTAATGCTGGTACATGACTTTTACAGATCTCGCATCTGAGCACTTATTTTGCCAGTGGAGAGATGATCCAGGCAGACTTAACTTCGTTGTTTGTGATCCAAAGTGAGAGAGCTACAGAAATGATTGACTCTCAGTTATAGGAAATAGGTATAAATGGATTGAGAAATCTTTGCGATGTTTTAATTTTGTTATCCTACAGTTGATTCTGACATTGTCGAATGTCAGTATTTCCAAGTTTCCACAAAGACACGCTGACAGCTATATATACCACAGAATAATGATAAACAATAATAAAACAGTCCACATACAGTACCATTCAAATGTTTGGACACCCCTACTCATTCACAGGTTTTTATGTATTGTGACTATTTTCTACATTGTAGAACAATACTGAAGACATCAACACCATGAAATAACATCTGGAACATGTATGGAATTATGTGGTAAACAAAAAAATGTGTTTAAAAATATGTTGCATATTTTAGATTCTTCAAAGTAACCAGTGTTTACCTTGATGATGCTTTACACACTAGTGGTGGCATTATCTTAACCAGCTTCATGAGGTAGTCACCTGGAATGCTTTTCAATTAACGGCTGTGCCTCGTCAAAAGTTAATTAGTGCAATTTCTTGCCTTCTTAATGTGTTTGAGATCAAACAGTAAATAGTAAATAATAAAAATGCAGTAAATATCTCAATTCCACAACTGTAGTAATCCATATTATGTCAAGAACCACTCAACAAAGTAAAGAGAAACGACATCCATCATTACTTTAAGACATAAAGCATCTTTTAATTAATAATAATAAAGTAAAAACATTGAATTATAAGGTGTGTCCAAACTTTTGACTGGTACTGTATATGTTACCCGGGCTTGCAGTACTCGAGTCCAGGACTCAGACTTGAGTCTGACTCGTGCCCTAATTTTAAGGACTTGTGACTTGACCTGGACTCGGACTCGTGCATGAACTGCATTCGGACTCATAAATTGGAGACGAGGACTTGGATTTTTTCTTTAATTTCTGTAACATGCCATAATAATTTGGCATAAGATATTTATATCTACTTTAGCGCCACTACAGTGGGGCAAATAAGTATTTAGTCAGCCAACAATTGTGCAAGTTCTCCCACTTAAGAAGATGAGAGAGGTCTGTAATTTTCATCATAGGTACACTTCAACTATGAGAGACAGAATGGGGGGAAAGAATCCAGGAAATCACATTGTAGGATTTTTAATGAATTAATTGGTAAATTCCTCGGTAAAATAAGTATTTGGTCACCTACAAACAAGCAAGATTTCTGGCTCTCACAGACCTGTAACAACTTCTTTAAGAGGCTTCTCTGTCCTCCACTCGTTACCTGTATTAATGGCACCTGTTTGAACTCGTTATCAGTATAAAAGACACCTGTCCACAACCTCAAACAGTCACACTCCAAACTCCACTATGGCCAAGACCAAAGAGCTGTCAAAGGACACCAGAAACAAAATTGTAGACCTGCACCAGGCTGGGAAGACCGAATCTGCAATAGGTAAGCAGCTTGGTGTGAAGAAATCAACTGTGGGAGCAATTATTAGAAAATGGAAGACATACAAGACCACTGATAATCTCCCTCGATCTGGGGCTCCACACAAGATCTCACCCCGTGGGGTCAAAATTATCACAAGAACGGTGAGCAAAAATCCCAGAACCACACGCGGGGACCTAGTGAATGACCTGCAGAGAGCTGGGACCAAAGTAACAAAGGCTACCATCAGTAGCACACTACGCCGCCAGGGACTCAAATCCTGCAGTGCCAGATGTGTCCCCCTGCTTAAGCCAGTACATGTCCAGGCCTGTCTGAAGTTTGCTAGAGAGCATTTGGATGATCCAGAAGAGGATTGGGAGAATGTCATATGGTCAGATGAAACCAAAATAGAACTTTTTAGTAAAAACTCAACTTGTCGTGTTTGGAGGAGAAAGAATGCTGAGTTGCATCCAAAGAGCACCATACCTACTGTGAAGCATGGGGGTGGAAATATCATGATTTGGGGCTGTTTTTCTGCAAAGGGACCAGGACGACTGATCCGTGTAAAGGAAAGAATGAATGGGGCCATGTATCGTGAGATTTTGAGTGAAAACCTCCTTCCATCAGCAAGGGCATTGAAGATGAAACGTGGCTGGGTCTTTCAGCATGACAATGATCCCAAACACACCGCCCAGGCAACGAAGGAGTGGCTTCGTAAGAAGCATTTCAAGGTCCTGGAGTGGCCTAGCCAGTCTCCAGATCTCAACCCCATAGAAAATCTTTGGAGGGAGTTGAAAGTCCATGTTGTCCAGCGACAGCCCCAAAACATCACTGATCTAGAGGAGATCTGCATGGAGGAATGGGCCAAAATACCAGCAACAGTGTGTGAAAACCTTGTGAAGACTTACAGAAAATGCTTGACCTCTGTCATTGCCAACAAAGGGTATATAACAAAGTATTGAGATGAACTTTTGTTATTGACCAAATACTTACTTTCCACCATAATTTGCAAATAAATTCTTTAAAAATCAGACAATGTGATTTTCTGGATTTTTTTTCTCATTTTGTCTCTCATAGTTGAGGTATACCTATGATGAAAATTACAGGCCTCTCTCATCTTTTTAAGTGGGAGAACTTGCACAATTGGTGACTGACTAAATACTTTTTTGCCCCACTATATTTCTCATTCCTCATCTCATTATCTCTAGCTGCTTTATCCTGTCCTTACAGGGTCGCAGGCAAGTTGGAGCCTATCCCAGCTGACTACGGGCGAAAGGCGGGGTACACCCTGGACAAGTTGCCAGGTCATCACAGGGCTGACACATAGACACAGACAACCATTCACACTCACATTCACACCTACAGTCAATTTAGGCCCTGTCCACACGGCAACTGATTCAGATGACTCCGATACAATTGCTTATCGTTTAGGCCTGGCGTCCACACGGCACCGGCATTTTGGGTGCCCAAAATGCAATCTTTTTGAGAACGGGTTCCAGAGTGGAAAGATCTGGCAACGTTGCCATTGTGAAGTCGTCTGGATGAGTAGAACGGATTTGTTTACGATGACGTCACAACCACATGACTGTGAGTGCTTCACGCCGGGTAGAAGTGTAACGAACTCGATGCGAGTTGTCAACAAATCCTATAACTTGGTTCATGAAACGCGCTTACAAAATATTTTCACTGTGAATATTTATTGTGTAATGGTGCAAAGTGAGAGAGAGAGAGAGACTCTGCCCTTAGGGCAGAGTCAATCCCGCCAGCAAAAATAGGGAAAAAAAGGAGCGATCTCACCTCTTCAGATGATGGTTTAAGTCCTACAATACATTCCTCAAAAAGGGCGTAGAAGAGCAAATTAATCCATCAACGTGTAGCATTCAATTTATTCCGGACCATTAAAGACACCGCCTTCCACGTAGAATCATACGTCATCCTCGCCGCCATATTGGATAGGTCAAAGCGGAGAATAAAGATTCATGTGCTGCGTTTAACTGTACCAACAGGTTTACCGTCCAAACGAGATCACATGGGATTACCTTTCACAGGTGAGAAACAACAAATTAATCCATCAATGTGTAGCATTCAGTTTATTCCGGACCATTAAAGACGCCGCCTTCCGCGTAGAATCATACGTCATCCTCGCCGCCATATTGGATAGGTCAAAGCGGAGAATAAAGATTAGCTGCGTTTAACTGTACCAACAGGTTTGCCGTCCAAACGAGATCACATGGGATTACCTTTCACAGGTGAGACTGGAAAAATACTTTTCATTGTATTTGGTCATTATAATGTAATTTTACGAACAGATTTTCCTGACTTTGTGGCTAATATGAAGTCTCGCACATAATAGTTTATGCGCATGCGTCCTTACTTCTTCTATTGTTCTGGTGTCTCCGAAGGGACCATCTTACAGCGCCCCTAGAGGTGTGGCATGTGTATTGCATCGTTTTCAGCAAGCGTTGCGTTGCCATATGGACCTGATATTTTACTGATCGTTGCCCATTTGGACGCGATATATTTTTAAATAACATCTCGTTGCCGTTGTCGTGTGGATGTAGCCTTAGAGTCACCAGTTAACCTAACCTGCATGTCTTTGGACTGTGGGGGAAACCGGAGCACCCGGAGGAAACCCACACGGACACGGGGAGAACATGCAAACTCCACACAGAAAGGCCCTCGCCGGCCACGGGGCTCGAACCCGGACCTTCTTGCTGTGAGGCGACAGCGCTAACCACTACACCACCGTGCCGCCTGCGCCACTATTTATCTACTTTATTTTATACTAATTTCATGCAAGAGAATGCACATTCATCTGTTCATACGTCATGTTCAGGAACAAACTAACATTTAATGGCACTAAAATGCCTAGAGAGAATGCCCCTAGGATTGTCCGCTTTGCTTATACAGACTTCTCATGCAGTGGAAAAAAAATGCACTGCTAAGTGTTCCATATGTAGAAGAACTATTGAGGAGACAACAGGGACAACCTCGAACTTCAATCATCATTTGGCAAGACTCCACCCAGAGAAGTAAGTGATATGATAATGTTCTTGCTCTGTTGATAGCGGGGCTTGCTTGTTGACCGTTGAACTAGCTAGTGTTAACCCTCGCTCATGTTCATTGCCCTGTTGATAGTGTGGCTTGCTGAGTGATGAACAAGCCTTTTATCTGTAGCCTATTAACTAAAATGGGGCCGTCAAGCAGTAACGTTAGTCCCACACAGGAGCAGAGATGGTTTCACATAAAGGCAGCAACAGCCACTGTCAAATGGTGTAGTTGGAGTCTTGTTCTTGGACTCGACTCGGATCAATAGTGGACTCGACTCAAAATTTTCTTTAATGACTTGGACTTGACTCGGACTTGAACACTGGGGACTCGAGACTGGACTCGGACTCGAGGTTTAGTGACTCGACTACAACACTGATGTTACCAGCCTGCAATATTATAACATAAATTCAGAAGTAAAGTCTAGTATAATACACATAAAGAACTATGGAAAGACCATTTAAACTGTGCAATATACAGTTCTGTGCAAAAGTCTTAGGCACATGTAAAGAAATGCTGTTGACCAAAAATAGCTTAAAAATACTGAAATCAAATGTTTCAACATTAAAAAAAATATAAACAGTAGTAAGCCATAATAAATGAAACAAAGTCAATGTTTGGTGTGAGACGACCCTTTGCTTTAAAAAAAAAAGTAATCTCAGGTACATTGAGTGCAGTTTTATAAGGAATTGAGCTGTAGGTTTTACTGAGCATCTTGCAGAACCAACCACAGTTCTTCTGGATACTTTGACTGTCACACTTGCTTCTTATTTTGCAGCAAAATCAGTATGATTTCTTTTTTATTCTGAAAAGTGATCTCTTATGTAATATGCTGCTCAGATACAAACGTTTTGTTTTGTGTACCATTTAATATTATGCTGGAAAATGAACGTTTGGAACTCCATCCATCCATTATCTGTAACCGCTTATCCTGTGCAGGGTCGCAGGCAAGCTGGAGCCTATCCGAGCTGACTATGGGTGAGAGGCGGGGTACACCCTGGACAAGCCACCAGATCATCACAGGGCTGACACACAGAGACAAATGGCCCTTTTCCACTACCCTTTTTCAGCTCACTTCAGCTCGCTTCAGCTCACTTCAGCCCGACACGGCTCGCGTTTCGACTACCAAAAACCAGCACGACTCAGCTCGTTTCAGCCCTGCTTAGCCCCTAAAACTCGCACCGTTTTGGAGTGGGGCTGAAGCGAGCCAAACCTTGCCGAGTGAGGCTAGGGGCATGAGCAGACACTCCCCTGTGCACTGATTGGTGAGGAGGAGTGTCCTCACATGCCCACACGCCCCGCGAGCGCGCTGGGATCTGTAAACACCGCAAACCCGGAAGAAGAAGAATTACGAATTACGAGAATTTCTGAAGCCTTATGCGCCTCGCCTCATCTATACGCTCTTGCCAGTATCTGTTGGCGTTGTCGGTGACAACAAGCCACAGCACCAAGACCAGCAACACTAACGACTCCATGTCCTCCATGTTTATTGTTTACTATTCGGGTCGTGAGACTACTGCTTAAAAGATCACTGAATCAGTGACATACAGAGCATCGTGGACGAGTTCGCGGAGCGCAAGGCTCGTCGTATGCCCTTCAAATAATGCGCGCAGTAGGCTATTGATGTTTTATTATGAGCCATGTACAGTATGTCGCCTAATGTTTTTTTGTTTCTGAGTTACATGTTCGTTTGAAGGACTTAATGTACAAAATAACATAGTTGCACCCCGTAGTGTTGAAATTGGTAAACACAGTGCATTCAGTGAGGTTTGCACCGCCCTCCTTTTATTTCTGACTCTTCCTGTCACCGTTGCAACCTCTGAGCGCTCATTCGTATGCCCTTCAAATAATGTGCGCAGTATAGGCTATTGATGTTTTATTATGAGCCATGTACAGTATCCTAATGTTTTTTGTTTCTGAGTTACATGTTCGTTTGAAGGACTTGATGTACTAAATAACATAGTTGCACCCGGTAGTGTTGAAATTGGTAAACACCGCAGTTGCGGACATTTTGTAGCCTAAAATGATGTTATGATAAGCTTTAATAAAGGGCCCGGTCATTTGCCCCGCCCCCGGCCCGGCTCTGACTTGTTCCGCCACTGTCACTGATGTCACTGTTTGCGCTGCTTAACGACATCACGTGACGTCCACCCACTTTCGCTAACTCCACCCAATGTGTCCACCCACTTCCAGCCAGCACGGTTCAGCGCGGTTGTAGTCGAAATGCAACTCCAACAGCCCCGCTCAGCTCGACTCAGCTCGACTCCGCACGGCACGGCTCAGCCGCGTTTGTAGTGGAAAAGCGGCAAAACAACCATTCACACTCACATTCACACCTACGATCAATTTAGAGCCACCAATTAGCCTAACCTGCATGTCTTTGGACTGTGGGGGAAACCGGAGCACCCGGAGGAAACCCACGCAGACACGGGGAGAACATGCAAACTCCACACAGAAAGGCCCTCGTTAGCCGCTAGACCTTCTTGCTGTGACGCAACAGTGCTAACCACTACATCACCCACATTTGGAACTCTAAAATCTAAGTTTTTGTCATGACTTGATAATGTAGATGTCATAAAATCTATAATAAAGTAGTTTGTATGAAAAAAAAATAGGGTGCCTAAGACTTATGTACTTATAGTAGTCAAGTCAAGTTTATTTTTATAGCACTTTTAACAATAGACATTGTCGCAAAGCAACTTTACAGAATGTTAATGACTTTAAACATGAGCTAATTTTATCCCTAATCTATCCCCAATGAGCAAGCCTGTGACAACAGTGGCAAGGAAAAACTCCCTCTGACAACATGAGGAAGAAACCTCGAGAGGAACCAGAGTCAAAAGGGAACCCATCCTCATTTGGGTGATAACAGACAATGTGATTATAACATTTTTAACAGTTTTAACATGAAGTCTGTTTCGTTGATGTTATAACTCTTCATTGATGGAAATGTGAGTGCAAAACTGTTCATGACAACTGCAGTCCTAAAGTTAGCAAGTGAACTGTAGTCCTCAGACATAAAAGCATTACTGTAAGTGCCCAGAGCATCTTCCAAGTGTGACTTTCAACTGTCCATATGGGGCTGTCCTCCACAGGAGCTATGTGATGAGACTCCAGACAGACATAGGGCATCAGGATGGATCAGGCAGGTCTGAGGTGCAGAAGAGGTCAGCATCTTGATCTCAGGATTGACATGTAACTCAGAGGGATATACAAAGAGAGAAGAGGGGAAGAAAAAGAGAAAGAGAGAGAAAACAGGTTGTTAGGTATGCCCAAAGTCACCTGATGAGTAAGAACAGTATACTTTTTGCGCTGAGTGCAAGCAGGGACTCCGGCAAAACTAACCATGACAGCATAACTAAAAGGGGAGAGCCAGAAGGTAACACAGGCATGAGGGAGCCCCGGGACATAAAGCAGCAGCCACCGCACAGTCAACAAACTCGAGTGAGCAAGCGAGTGGAGGAGTGACAGCATCCATACACTCCAGTTTACCAAAACACTATGTCTGACGACCCTCCAGATCTACTCATTTACCTCATAAACACCATTAACAAAAGGCTTGACTAAACAGATATGTTTTCAGCCTAGACTTAAATGCTGAGACTGTGTCTGATTCCTGAACACTACTTGGAAGGCTGTGGGGCTTTGTAAGAAAAGGCTCTGCTCCCTGATGTAGCCTTCACTATATGAGGTACCAGCAGATAGCCTGCACCTTTTGATCTAAGTAGATGTGGTGGGTCATAAAGAACCAGAATAATGGTAATATTTTTGGCAAATAATTTGAAATGGAAAAGTTAGCTTTGATCTCGAATAGCTAATTCTCCCCTGTCTGACTGAAAGAATGAACAAGGTAAATTAATCATCACAGAGAGAGTTTTGAAATTGATGTTATGCTTCCTGCCAGCTCGCTGTAAATTTTACACCCAGTGTTTCGGAAAATCACTGATTTCACTAGTTTGTGTAGCAGTCTAAAATTACTTTTATAAATTTAGAACTAACTCATCTCATGACCAGGTGAAAGCCCTGCTTGTGGTTAGCTAGTTAGTCTAGGTTCACGCTGTCAGTCCAAATCTGGGGGGGGGTTGTTTGTTTGTTTTGTTTTTTTTGCATATCCAATCTGAGTCCCATCATCCTGATTGACTGTCTACATTATATATTCCAAGTGATCAGGTCTGACCTGTTTGTCCATGTGGCAATCCTCATTTTCAACCTTATTAACACTGGTTGCTATAGTAATGATATTGCCCCTGGAAGTAGAAATCAGTGATAAACAGATGAAAATGAAGGGTAATGAGATGGGTTTCCTTATTCACCACATGGCAATGTGGAGCCGCGACGTAGGTTTTATAAAATAATGAGATGCTCCACTTTATTTTGTGTACCACCAAACTAGCATGGTTCTGTACATGTGATGTAAACATGGCGTCAAAAGTCACAAAAAAACCCCACCTGAAATCCAATCAGAGCAGTCAGACCTAAATGGATTTGCAAACATGTGATTTGACAAAGTGCTTTGAAATAGATTTGTAAAAATCAGATCTCATGTGATTTTCAGCTGTTCAGACTTGCTATGTGATCAGATTCCAATCAGATATGCACATAAATAGGATTTGGACTCAGTCTGAACATAGCATTTGCCACTATGATTCTGCTCTACTTAGAAAAAGCTTACAAAATCTTTTTTATAAGTAGATCAGTTTAGTTTAGCTTTAAGCTAATTAAGGTCACAAAAAGTATCTGCATATCAAAACATGTGAGCCCTGTGACGAGCTAATCTAAATTATACATCAGATAATTTTCAGGAACAGGAATTTAAATTATTCTCAGTATATTTCTAGGAACAAGGATAACAATTCCTGCTATTACTTATGTCACCTCTGTCACCGACACAGTTGCTTTCAGAAAACTCCCCCTCATCTCCTTTCTCAGGAAATTGCTTCTTTTCATTCCAAGCAATTTCCAAAACTCGTCAAGATATTTTTGTTGTCTTTCTATAGAACAAGACTGATGAGTCATTTTACTTGCCTTATCAGCTTGTGAACACACAAACACACATAGACATTCAAAAAAGACAGACAAACCACACATATACAAATATATACCCTAACAAACACCCCCCCTCTCCCACACACTCATGGAGGCTGCATGTGCTTTCCCTCTGTAGACGTTGGCTGCTCTCACTCGTCACTCCATAAACCTGCTCCCCAACCATCTGGCCCAGGCGCTGCATGTGCACGCTGGCTCACAGGAAATTAACGCGCGCATGCAGAGCACCATCGCACTGCGCAGCGGAGACAAACTCCGACGACAGCACATCATCCCTTTCTCTCTCACGTTTAGAGAAGCCGTCCTGGAGCACAAGGTAGCCAGCTACCCCAGCTCATCATCATCATCATTGCCTGAACTGCATCATCCCTGCTCTTCTCTCAATGCTGCATTTTTTTCTGTTTCTTTCCATCCGTCTTTATTTATTTATTTATTTATTTATTTTAGAAATGTATTTCTCATAAGTAAGCAAAAGGCTGTTGTAGGATATTTCCAGACACTCTGATGCACTACACACACTAAGATGTGCACATGCATACAAACATGTCTGGTGCGTTGATAAGGAAGCATCGATATCTCTCTAGAAATCAGATACAGAAGTTTGGATAGAAACAGCACTGATCAAATGTGCTTCTCTAAGGCTACGTTTACATTAGACCGTATCTGTCTCGTTTTCTTCGCGGATGCACTGTCCGTTTACATTAAACCGCCTGGAAACGCCAGGAAACGGGAATCCGCTAGCGTCCACGTATTCAATCCAGATCGTGTCAGCTCCGGTGCTGTGTAAACATTCAGAATACGCGGATACGCTGTGCTGAGCTCTAGCTGGCGTCTCATTGGACAACGTCACTGTGACATCCACCTTCCTGATTCGCTGGCGTTGGTCATGTGACGCGACTGCTGAAAAACGGCGCGGACTTCCGCCTTGTATCACCTTTCATTAAAGAGTATAAAAGTATGAAAATACTGCAAATACTGATGCAAATACTGCCCATTGTGTAGTTATGATTGTCTTTAGGCTTGCCATCCTTCCACTTGCAAGTGGTAAGTGATGTGCGCTGGGATCACACACACAGCGGCTCAGTCCCGAATCACAGCTTGTTCACTTCACTCGTGTGCTCTGTGAGCTGCGCAAGGCCGGAGTGCGCACCCTCCAGAGGGCACTCGCTGTTCAGGGCGGAGTGATTTGGAGCGCAGGATGCCTGCGGAGCCGAGTGTATCCGTGTATTGGTGTTGCTGTGTGCACGCAAATCGTGTATTGGTGTTGCTGTGTGCACACTAATCGTTTTAAAAACGTTAATCTGATGATCCGCTGATACGGTCTAATGTAAACATGGGCTAAGAGGATGATTGATTGGGATAATCTCTGTTGGCCAATGATGGTTGACGTTTGATTAAATGATCTGTCCTTTGTTTACTAATGAGCTAATTGACACGCCCCCCCCCCCCCCATCAAATTTTTTTTTTTTTTTGCTTTTACTGTGTTTACTTGAGTTGACCTTGAGCTGCCCCCTGCTGTGTCTGGCCTACTCTGCAGTTAATTAGTTTGTTCCGCCTTGCCTCCAACTCTGACATCACATAGTCTTCTTTCAGAAAAAAGTGTGTGTGTGTGTGTGTGTGTGAGAGAGAGAGAGAGAGAGAGAGAGAGTCACACGTCCACTTTTTGTTGTATCTGCACAGTAATTGTAATTCTATGTGTGTGTGTGTACGCACGCGTGTGTGTGTTTTCCACAGTACTCCCAAATGAGGGATGAGGTGTTTAAATCTAATCTGGTATGTGCCTTCATTGTGCTCCTCTTCATCACAGCAATCCAGAGCCTGCTGCCATCTGCAAGGTAAAACACAAACACATGAATACTGACTTCCGGGGGGGTTACACTTCAGTACTGCTGAAATAGTAGTTATAAGTCATCTTGTATTTCATTATATGTTTTACAACCCTGATTCCAGAAATAGTTGTGACATTGTGTAAAACATAAATAAAAACAGAATGCAATGATTTGCAAATCCTTTTCTATCTATATTCTATTGAATACATTAGAATAAAGACAATTTTATTATTTTGGAAAATATACACTCACTCCAAATTCGATGCTGTTGTGAAGGAAGAAAGCAGTCACCCCACCCAGCCTTAAACCCAGGTCTACAGGATGCTAAACCTGCACCCTGACCACAATGCCAAAGAGCCTCACTCTTTGGCATGGCAGTCAGAGCACATACTCAACAGTAGTGACAGGCACTCCGTCACACTGCCCTCCCCTTTGGGAGGCACACCTGTGCACTTCACGCCCACAGGCGTCCCTCACGCATCCCTCAGCCGTACTTCTCCCATCTCTGGAGTCCCTCGCACAGGGGTCACCTATCCTAGGGGTCCCTTGTATGGCTAACACACAGGACACACCTCCAATGGCCTCATGGCAAGCCATCTCACTTCTGACACCAACTGTAGCGAAGGGAGAGAGCAGTCACCCCACCCAGCCTTGAACCCAGGTCTACAGGGTGCCAAACCTGCACCCTGACCGCAGTTCCAAAGAGCCAGGCTCTTTGGCATGGTAATCAGAGTGCACACTCAACCATAGTGATGGGCATGCCGTCACAGATGCCTGCAACACATTCAAGAAAGTTGGGGACAGGGGTAGCAAAAAAACGGGAAAGTTGCAGAACGCTCAAAAAACACTTGTGTGGAACTTTCCACAGGTGAACAGGTTAATTGGGAATTGGAAATTCTCCATCATTTACAAGCAAGGATGGGGCGAGGTTCACCACTTTGTGACAAACTGCATGGGCAAATAGTCAAACAGTTTCAGAACAATGTTTCTCTACAGGCAATTGCAAGGATTTAAGGATTTCACAACTGATGATCTACAATTCCATTATGTAAATCCATCCATAAATCCAGATGGAATAAATGGACAGATTTTGATGAAATTTTGAGGAAAGGTGAGCCAAGGGCCAAGGAACAATTGATTAGATTTTGAGGCAGATCCAAATATGTATGCGGATCCAGGATTTAATTTTTTTGTCTGTTCCCAATGTAACTCAAAAAGTATTGAATGGATTTTGATGAAATTTGGTGTACAACCTTAGTTATATCCAAGGTTCAAGTGATTTGATTTTGATGTTGCTAATCTGTGACCTGGGTGGCACAGTGGTGTAGTGGTTAGCACTGTCCCCTTACAGCAAGAAGGTTCTGGGTTTGAGCCCAGTGGCTTTGTGGATTTTGCATGTTCTCCCTGTGTGGGTTTCCTCCAGGTGCTCCGGTTTCCCCACAGTCCAAAGACATGCAGTTAGGTTAATTATAATAGGGATAGGGATTTAATAGGGATAGATTAGGGATAAAATTAGCTCATGTTTTAAGTCGTTCAAATTCTGTAAAGCTGCTTTGCGACAATGTTTATTGTTAAAAGCGCTGTACAAATAAACTTGATTTGATTTGATTAATTGGTGGCTCTAAATTGACTGTAGGTGTGAGTGTGAATGGTTGTTTGTCTCTATGTGTCAGCCCTGTGATGATCTGGCAACTTGTCCAGGTTGTACCCCGCCTCTCGCCCATAGTCAGCTGGTATAGGCTCCAGCTCGCCTGCGACCCTGCACAGGATAAGCGGTTATAGATAATGAATGGATGAATAATCTGTGACCTGGCAGAGGTATGTGCTCTACCAAGTGCCCTTCTAGTCATTTATGTTTTAAACAGCATCTCAACTTTTTAGGGATCAGGGTTTATATATATATATATATATATATATATATATATATACACACAGTGGTGGTTGAAAGTTTGTGAACCCTTTAGAATTTTCTATATTTCTGCATAAATATGACCTCAAACATCATCAGATTTTCACACAAGTCCTAAAAGTAGATAAAGAGAACCCAGTTAAACAAATGAGACAAAAAAGATTATACTTGGTCTTTTGTTTATTGAGGAAAATGATCCAATATTACATATCTGTGAGTGGCAAAAGTATGTGAACCTCTAGGATTAGCAGTTAATTTGAAGGTGAAATTAGAGTTAGGTGTTTTCAATCAATGGGATGACAATCAAGTGTGAGTGGGCACCCTGTTTTATTTAAAGAACAGGGATCTATCAAAGTCTGATCTTCACAACACATGTTTGTGGAAGTGTATCATGGCACGAACAAAGGAGATTTCTGAGGACCTCAGAAAAAGCGTTGTTGATGCTCATCAGGCTGGAAAAGGTTACAATACCATCTCTAAAGAGTTTGGACTTCACTAATCCACAGTCAGACAGATTGTGTACAAATGGAGGAAATTCAAGACCATTGTTACCCTCCCCAGGAGTGGTCGACCAACAAAGATCACTCCAAGAGCAAGGCGTCTAATAGTCACCGAGGTCACAAAGGACCCCAGGGTAACTTCTAAGCAACTGAAGGCCTCTCTCACATTGGCTAATGTTCATGTTAATGAGTCCACCATCAGGAGAACACTGAACAACAATGGTGTGCATGGCAAGGTTGCAAGGAGAAAGCCACTGCTCTCCAAAACGAACATTGCTGCTCATCTGCAGTTTGCTAAAGATCACATGGACAAGCCAGAAGACTATTAGAAAAATATTTTGTGGACGGATGAGACCAAAATAGAACTTTTTGGTTTAAATGAGAAGTGTTATGTTTGGAGAAAGGAAAACACTGCATTCTAGCATAAGAACCTTATCCCATCTGTGAAACATAGTGGTGGTACTGTAGTATCACGGTTTGAACTTGTTTTGCTGCATCTGGGCCAGGACAGCTTGCCATCATTGATGGAACAATGAATTCTGAATTATACCAGTGAATTCTAAAGGAAAATGTCAGGACATCTGTCCATGAACTGAATCTCAAAAGAAGGTGGATCATGCAGAAAGACAACGACCCTAAGCACACAGGTAGTTCTACCAAAGAATGGTTAAAGAAGAATAAAATTAATGTTTTGGAATGGCCAAGTCAAAGTCCTGACCTTAATCCAATCAAAATGTTGTGGAAGGACCTGAAGCGAGCAGTTCATGTGAGGAAACCCACCAACATCCTAGAGTTGAAGCTGTTCTGTACAGAGGAATGGGCTAAAATTCCTCCAAGCCGGTGTGCAGGACTGATCAACAGTTACCGGAAACGTTTAGTTGCAGTTATTGCTGCACAAGGGGGTCACACCAGATACTGAAAGCAAAGGTTCACATACTTTTGCCACTCACAGATATGCAATATTGGATCATTTTCTTCAATAAATAAATGACCGAGTATCATGTTTTTTGTCTCATTTGTTTAACTGGGTTCTCTTTATCTACTTTTAGGACTTGTGTGAAAATCTGATTATTTTTTAGGTCACATTTATGCAGAAATATAGAAAATTTTAAAGGGTTCACAAACTTTCAAGCACTACTGTGTATTTTTATATATATCTTTTTTAAAAGTCCAATACACCTTCAGTGTTTTACTCATTTTAAAAGAAAAAGAAAGAATAAAAGGGTCACTTTTCTATATTTGAGCACTTTATTCACTCACCAGCCACTTTAACTGGAAAACCTGCACCTTCATGCAATTATCAAATCAGCCAATCACATGGCTGTCACAAAGTTCGCTGACTGGATAGTTGTGGGAATGGGTAAGGGTCACAGGTTTCCAACCCTGGTCCAGGAGACCCCCAGTCCTGCTCTCACTGTTCTAATACACCCTTAAACACTGATATGTGCAGGGCAGGGGTACTCGAGGAGCAGGGGTTTATATTAAAGGATAGACTGTATTACAAATAAAATACAAACACACCTTACGTTGGTTTTTTATTTATTATTTTATTTTACTGTACTTTAAAAATGCATCACTACTCCAAATTATATGTTTAGAATTGTATTAATTGTATGGACTATGAACTGTTCTTGGGATACTGATGCTTACATATGGGATTATAATAATCAAATTGTAAAAGCAACATCAAATTAACACAAACAATTGTGGTATTCTTTTTTTTTTTCTCAATTTTTGAAGTTTTTAAGTTTAATTGTAGCCAATATTGGACTTCAAGTCCAGGGTGTAGACATAAGCCTTAACATCACATTCATCTTTATTAATGTCTTGCTATTAATACTGCTAATATCAGTGAATACTGTTAATATTGATCGTAAGATCTCCAACATATTTTGAAAGCATAATTTGTTAAAGCTTTGCTTCAACACAAAATATACTGTATACAGTACCAGTCACACTGCAAAAAAAATGATAGCAAGTGAAAATATCTTGAAAATAGTTGAAACGATCTAGCATTTCCTATTAGAAGAATACAAGACACCAATTCTGAGATTATTAAATTTAGTTCTAGATTGCAACCAACTTATTCTAAGATGTCTTATCAAGTAAATATATCTGTCCATGCAGCAAGATAATTTCACTAGTATTCAGTAATTTTCTCCTCAAATTCAGTTTTCAATTTTTTGCAGTGCAAAAGTTTGGACACACTTTCAAATTCAATGGTTTTACTTTATTCTTATTAATTAAAAGTTACTTCATCGTTTCTCCTTTCCTTAGTTGAGCGGTTCTTGACATAATATGGATTACTACAGTTGTGGAATTGGGCTATTTACTGTATTTTTATTATTTACTATTTGATCTCAAACACATTAAGAAGGCAAGAAATTGCACTAATTAACTTTTGACGAGGCACACCTGTTAATTGAAAAGCATTCCAGGTGGCTACCTCATGAAGCTGGTTAAGATAATGCCACCACTAGTGTGCAAAGTGTCATCAAGGTAAGCGCTGGCTACTTTGAAGAATCTAAAATATGAAACGTTTCATTTTTTACACATTTTTGTTTAAAACATAATTCTATATATGTTCCATATGTTATTTCATAGTTTTGATGTCTACAGTATTGTTCTGCAATGTAAACAAGAGTCATCAGGAGATGACATATCCCCCGGGCCCCATTCCAAATTTTCCTAAATTGAATTGGTTGCCATGGAAATATGGAAAAAATAAAAAATCACAGAAATCCCAAAATGTCAAAAGGCACAACTCCTCTTGTCACTGAACATAACTGTCAGGTTTCGTGAAAAAATTCAGAATAGTTTTTGAGTTAGGCTCCGGAAACTAAAATGCTTCTTTACAGATGGACGGACGGACAGAGTGATGGCTATATTCCCTGCATTATATGCCAGGGGGATAAAAATAGTCAAAATACAGAAAAACCTATGAATGAGTAGGGGTGTACAAACTTTTGACTGGTACAGTACTTTACAGAATATTTCAGCAAGGTAAAGTTTTCAACACAGAAATACATACATGCTCTGCAGACACAAAATTTTTTGAGCATTATTTTTTTTTGTAAAAATAATTCAAAGTAAAGTGTTTTCTTGAAAATAAGTCTACATTAGGGGGCAGCATGGTGGTGTAATGGTTAGCACTGTCACCTCACAGCAAGAAGGTTCTGAGTTCGAGCCCAGCAGCCGGTGAGGGCCTTTCTGTGTGGAGTTTGCATGTTCTCCCTGTGTCTGCGTGGGTTTCCTCCGGGCGCTCCAGTTTCCCCCGCAGTCTAAAGACATGCAGGTTAGGATAATTGGTGGCTCTAAATTGACCATAGGTGTGGGTGTGAATGGTTGTGTGTCTCTGGCCAAGTTTACATTAGACCGTATCTGTCTCGTTTTCTTCGCGGATGCACTGTCTGTTTACATTAAAACGCCTGGAAACGCCGGGAAACGGGAATCCGCCAGGGTCCACGTATTCAATCTAGATCGTGTCTGGTCCGGTGCTGTGTAAACATTGAGAATACGCGGATACGCTGTGCTGAGCTCTAGCTGGCGTCGTCATTGGACAACGTCACTGTGACATCCACCTTCCTGATTCGCTGGCGTTGGTCATGTGACGCGACTGCTGAAAAACGGCGCGGACTTCCGCCTTGTATCACCTTTCATTAAAGAGTATAAAAGTATGAAAATACTGCAAATACTGATGCAAATACTACCCATTGTGTACTTATGATTGTCTTTAGGCTTGCCATCCTTCCACTTGCAAGTGGTAAGTGATATGCACTGGGATCACACACACAGCGGCTGTCCCGAATCACTGCTCGTGCGCTATGCTCGCGCGCTCTGTGAGCTGCGCAAGGCCAGAGTGCGCACCCTCCAGAGGGCACTCGCTGTTCAGGGCAGAGTGATTTGGAGCGCAGGATGCCTGCGGAGCCGAGCATATCCGTGTATTGGTGTTGCTGTGTGCACGCGAATCGTGTATTGGTGTTGCTGTGTGCACGCTAATCGTTTTAAAAACATTAATCTGATGATCCGCTGATACGGTCTAATGTAAACCCCACCTCTGTCTGTCAGCCCTGCGATGACCTGGCGACTTGTCCAGGGTGTACCCCGCCTCTCACCCATAGTCAGCTGGGATAGGCTCCAGCTTGCCTGTGACCCTGTAGAAAAGGATAAGCGGCTACAGATAACGGATGGATGGAAGTCTACATTAGGTATACTTTACACGTTTTTCAAAAGCACTGTGGAGACAAAGTTTTTAACCATAACACTAGGTGTGTTGGTGATGTCTGCAGGTTGCTGACCATGGTGATCCAGTTTTCTGTACTTATATTGCTGCACTGCTGTCTGGTTGTTGTGACGACGGCAGAAGACTACAAGTGTCTGCCGTTAGTGCTGCGTAAGGCGTGCTGCTGGGTGAATGAGACATACACAGCGCGAAATGTTATCATCCTCCTCTCCATCCTTATCAACTTCCTGGCAGCCATTATCAACATTGTAAGTATAACACACACACACACACACACACACACACACACACACACACACAAATTCATTAAGACCTGCTATACATTAGACATGGAGTCTATAACAATAATAGGTTAAGGTTTGTGGTGTGCTACAGGTTTCTGCACTCTGTAGATCCATAGAATGTTCTACTTCATACACTTCGAGAATATACATTTTTATGTCATTTTTGTGATGTTCAAACTGAAACTTTTGATGCCTGCAACACATTCCAAAAAAGTTGGGACAAGGTCAAAAACCAATATTTTCTATCCCTCAGGCGGCACTGTACAGTATTAAAAACTGACATGATTGTATACAGGACATTACTACATAGGCTCAGGAACACTTCAGAAAACTGTTCTCAGTAAGCACAGTTTGTTACTGCATCTCTGGTGCAAAGCAAAAGCCATATATCAACAACATCCAGAAATGGCACCGAATTCTCTGGGCCTGAGGTCATCTGAGATGGACTGACACAAAGTAGAAGAGTGTGCTGTGGTCTGACGAGTTCACATTTCAAACTGTTTTTGGAAATCATGGATATTGTGTCCTTCAGGCTTAAGAGGAAAAGGACCATCCAGATTGTTTCCTGCACAAAGTTCAAAAGCCAGCATCTGTGATAATATGGCAGTGTATTGGTGTCCATGACATGGGTAACTTGCACATCTGTGAAGGCACCATTAATGCTGAAAGGAACATAGAGGGTTTGGGGCAACATATGCTGCCATTCAGATGACATCTTTTTCAGGGACGACCCTGCTTATTCCAGCAAGACAACGCCAAGCCACATTCTGCATGTGTTACAAAAACATTGGGGATAGATTAGGAATGTCAGTCCTGCGCGCTTTGGCACATGCACCTGAAGAACTCTCAGGCACGCTCTGGACTGCGCACGTGTCGAGTGGACTCTTGCACGCCCGACGTTAATGACGCACAACTGCTTATGATTAAGGAGCAATATGTGCACCTATATAAAGACTGTTTAGCTGCACGCTCAGTGCAAAGTATTACACTACGACAGTACGCATTACCGAGCCTTATTGCCTATATCTGATTTCCTGGTTTTCTGATTTCTGTGCTTGTTCCTTGTTCCTGTTTTCTCTCTGCCTGTGATATCCTGTTTGTGCCTCGCCCGACCTTTTACTAGTCTTCATGTTATTGAGCTTGCCTACTGATTTGGACTGTTTGCCTGTGTGTGTTTGTCACCACTGTAAATAAACATCACTTCTGCACTTACATCCGCCTCCCACTGCACCCTGACAGAATACTTCACGGAACAATGGATGTAGCGGAAGTTATCCAGTTTGCCATCCCACACATCTACCAGGTTCCCTTGTCTCAGCCCCTAGCTTTTTATTTCTGGCAGCATTTTGGAATGGACCTCCCAGCACCATACTATGGAATATATCACCCTAGGGCAGGGGTGCCCACAATATTTTGATTTGCGAGCTACTTTTAAAATGACCATGTTAATATGATCTACTCGGACTAGGTTGTTACCACTATTAGGCCTACTATGACTACTAGTACTGCTACTACTACTACTAATAATAATAATAATAATAATAATAACAATCATGACACTTGTTTTGATTTATAAACATTCATATGCAATTTGTTTAATAATATGCAAACATGCATACAAAAAGGTGACTAAAATTTACATTCAAATTATGTTAAATGCATAAGCTTTGTACTCCTAAACGTATTTTTGTTCAAATCACTGTTAACTTTTATAAACCGCAAACTACTAATAAGTAAACATGAAACAAGCCCACTGTAAAAAAAAATGGGCTATGTTTAGAAAAAAAAAGTTAAATGCATCCAGACAGGCATTGTAAACCCCAAAACATTTTTGTTCACATCAATTGACTTTTGTATAGCCTGCTAGACAGAGATTTGACATTTACAACAATTTTATATAAAAACATTTTTCCTTCTTTTATATTTTTAAAAAAATTTTTTTTAACCGTGGAACTTAGCAACAGCACAACATTAATACATAGCATACTGATGTAGGCCCTAAATCAGATCTTAATCCGATGATGATCGGCACTGGAGGGAGTCAGAGAGGGCTGCATAGTCCGGACAGTAGCTGCTGGTAGCGAGCCTCAAGCAGGCCTCGAGATGATCGTCGGACATACTGGAGCGGTATTTAGACTTAATGATCTTCATATGCGAAAAGGCCGACTCGCACAAATAAGTGGAGCCGAACAATGCGGTTAAGGAGGTGGCACATTGCCGCATGTTCGGGTACTTCGCCTCCGTGAGTAAATTCCAAAACGGCCCATGCGCCCTGGACTTCAACTCGATGTCAGACTGCAGCATCAGCATCTCGTCTTGCACGGCAGACGTGTTCAGCTGAAACAGTGCCGCAACTTTTGAGGCGAGGGAATCCACCTCAGTATCTTCCCCGAATGGGTGGCACATGAATGTAGCTAGTGGCTCAAGCAAAGCAAAGTCTTGAAATCGCTTCTCAAACTCTGACTGGAGAATTTCAATCTGCTCAGTGTAGCGCGCACTGTTAAGTTGCGCAAACGCCCTCCCTTGCATCTCCAGCTCCGAGGCGAGGTTTTGGAAGTTTCCTAAATCACGGCGCTGCATCTTTGAAACCAGCAGTTTCATTTTACTGGTTGTCATGGTAACCTAATGTAACATTTTTTTTGACACAGCGCTTGGCTGACATTTCGCTTCAGGGAAAAAGCGAATTTGTTTACATGTAAAAATGACCACGACTTTTTTTTTTTTTTTTAATTTCATAACAAATATATTAATATTTACATATCAATCATGAGATCTACCATCCCTGCCTTCGAGATCGACCGGTCGATCGCGATCGACGTAGTGAGCACCCAGGCAGGGGATTCACCCTGCAGTGTAACCTGTTCTATAAGGACCTCAAAGAACCCAAGCCACCAAAACTGATCTGGGTGAGCTTCATGCTTACTTGGATAGCTGGACGAGCTTGCCAATGGGTGGAGTACCTCATCAGAGTAGAGCACCCATGCCTGCAGAGCTCACAGACTTTCTTAGCCATGCTCTGGGTCATCTATGAACCTTTAGAAAAGGAGGACCCCCATGAAACTTTTTGGGAGGGGGCTATCACGCCTGAGGCTGATGCAGCAGCAGCAGAGGACGTCGCTGCTCCAGAGCTCCCTCCAGTGGCCAATGCAGCGGCAGTAGAGGAAGCCATTGCTCCAGAGCTCCCTCCAGTGGCCTTTGCAGCGACAGCAAAGGAGGCCGCTGCTCCAGAGCCCCTCCTAGAGGCTGTTGTTCCAGAGCCAGTCCCACAGCTGGTTCCACAGTCAGAGCCAGCACCTGAACCTGAGCTAGAACCAGAACTGGCATCTGAACCTGAACCAGCTCCTCAGCCTGCATCGAACCAGCATCTGAACCAGAGCACCAACCAGAGTCACTGCCAATGCCAGAGCCAGTGTCAGAGCCTGCACCAGTGTCTACTCCAGAATCTTTGCCAGCACCTGAGTCGGTCAGCCGCAGTACCAGAGCCAGCATCAGAACCTGCGCCAGTGTCTACTCCAGAACCAGTGCCAGAGTCAGCTCCAGTGCCAGAGCCAATGCCTGAGTTGGAGCCAGCTCCAGCATCAGAGCCAGTGCCTGCATCAGCTCCAGTGCCAATGCCAGAGTCTAAGCTAGTGCCTGAACCTGAGCTTGTTCCAGAATCTGTGCCGGAGGATGACGGAGTGACCTCTGCCTCAGCTGGCTATGAAGACGCCATCGCCATCCTGCTGCTGCCTGGCCATGAAGGCATCGTTGTCATTGTCCCACCGCTGCCTGGCCATGAAGGCGTCGTCGTCGTTCTGCCGCCACCCAGCTATGAAGACATCATTGTTCCGCTGCCACCCAGCTATGAAGATGATGTTGTTCCGCCGCCACCCAGCTATGAAGACATCATTATCCCGCCACCAGGTCCTGAGCAGGATCGACGCAATGCGCTGACAGAGCTCAAGCCCATGCCTGAGTCCAATTCAGAGTCCAAGTCAAGTCCAGAGTTCGAACTAGAGCCCAGTCCAGAGTCCAAGTCAAGTCCAGAGGTCAACCTAGAGTCAAGTCCTGAATCCAAGTCAAGTCCAGAGTCCAAGTCAAGTCTAGAGCTTGAGCATGCTTCCAGCACAAAGTCAAGTCCTGAGCTTGAGCCCTCTTACAGCCCAGAGTCCAAGTCCAGTCCAGAATCTGAACTAGAATCCAGTCCAGAGTCCAAGTCAAATCCAGAGTTCAAACTAGAGTCAAGTCCAGAGTCCAAGTCAAGTCCAGAGTCTGAGCTCACTTCCTGCCCAGAGCCCAAGTCATCTCCAGAGCTCGAGCCCAAGTCCAGTCCAGAGCTCATGTCCAGTCCAGAGCTCGAGCCCGAGTCCAGTCCAGAACTCGAGTCACTTCCAGAGTCCGAGTCCAGTCCAGAATCCGAGTCCTCTACAGATCCCGAGTCCAGCCCGGAGCCCGAGTCATCTCTAGAGCTCGAGCCTGAGTCCAGTCCAGAGCCCGAGTCTAGACTGGAGCCTGAGTCCAGTCCAGAGGCAAAGTCATCCCTAGAACTCAAGCCCACTTCCAGTCCAGACCCCAAGTCTTCTCCTGAGTACACGCCCACTTCTAGCCAAGAGTCCAAGTGTTGTCCTGAGCCAGAGCCCAAGCCCCCACCAGAGCCAAGTAAGATGGATTTTGACTCATGGAGGGAGCTCTTTGGGGGGGGGGTTCTGTCAGTCCTGCACACTTTGTTGCGTGCACCTGAAGAACTCTCAGGTATGCCCCAGGCTGCACATGCATCGAGTGGACTCTTGCACATGCACCGTTAACGACACACACCAACTTATGATCAAGGAGCAATATATGCGCCTATATAAAGACTGTTCAGATGCACACTTAGTGCAAAGTATTACACTATGACAGTACGCATTACTGAGCCTTATTGCCTGTATCTGATTTCCTGGTTTTCTGATTTCTGTGCCTGTTCCTCGTTCCTGTTTTCTCACTGCCTATGATATCCTGTTTGTGCCTTGCCTGACCTTTCGCTAGTCTTCATGTTATTCAGTTTGTCTGCTGATTTGGACTGTTTGCCTGTGTGTTTGTCACCACTGTAAATAAACATCACTTCTGCACTTACATTCGCCTCCTACCCTGACAAGGGATAAAATTAGTTCAAATTTAAAGTCTTTAAATTTCTGTAAAGCTTCTATGCGACAATGTCTATTGTTAAAAGTGCTATAAAAATAATCTTGACTTGACAAAAATGTGGCTTTGTACTCAGAGTATGGGTGCTTAATTGGCCTGCCTGTCTCCCATTGAAAATGTATGGTGGATTTTGAAGCATGCACCTGTGCCAAATTTTTGGAACACGTTGCAGGCGTCAAATTCAGAATTAATGTATATTTACAAAAATCAATAAAGTTGATCAGTTTGAACATTAAATATTTTGCCTTTGTATTGTATTCAATTGAATATAGGTCAAAAAGGATTTGCAAATTGTTGCATTCTGTTTTATATACATCATAAACAGCATCCCCACCTACAACCCCGATTCCAAGAAAGTTGGGACAAAGTACAAATTGTAAATAAAAACGGAATGCAATGATGTGGAAGTTTCAAAATTCCATATTTTATTCAGAATAGAACATAGATGACATCAAATGTTTAAACTGAGAAAATGTATCATTTAAAGAGAAAAATTAGGTGATTTTAAATTTCATGACAACAACACATCTCAAAAAAAGTTGGGACAAGGCCATGTTTACCACTGTGAGACATCCCCATTTCTCTTTACAACAGTCTATAAATGTCTGGGGACTGAGGAAACAATTTGCTCAAGTTTAGGGATAGGAATGTGTAGAAAGTTCAATGTGTGGGTGGAGCACAGAAGACAGCAGGACAGAGATCAGGATGCAAAACGGCTTTTATTGCCAAACTTTTCAGTCTAACATTTAGCCCAAACACTCAGAGACTGACTCGCGCACACGCAGACTGTAGTCTCCTCTCAATGACTCCCCTCCGCTCTCACTCTCCCTCCTTAAGTAGGGCGCGGTTTACTGGGGAGAACACACACAAAACATAGGTTAATCACACTCAGGTGTAGCGATTCTGCCACTTACCTTCCCCAACTCCGCCCTCCTGTCACAGACCGGCGCTTGACCACGCCCCCGCTGCCACATACCCCCACCGCCCGACTCAGGCCGGGCGCCCGTCCGGCCCGTAGCCGACTACCCCCCCCCCCCCCCCTTGACGGGAGAGGAAGTCCGCCACGACCATCTGCGCCCCCGGCCTGTGGACCACCTTGAAGTTGAAAGGTTGGAGCGCTAGATACCAACGGGTGATCTGCGCATTGGCATCCTTCATGTGGTGGAGCCACTGGAGGGGCACGTGGTCCGAACAGAGGGTGAAAGAGCGCCCCAGCAGGTAGTAACGGAGGGCGAGGACCACCCACTTGATCGCCAGGCACTCTTTCTCGATGGTGCTGTAGCGCCCCTCATGCACTGACAGCTTTCGGCTGATGTATAATACTGGGCGATCCTCTCCCCCCACCTGCTGGGACAAAACGGCCCCCAGCCCTCTGTCCGACGCATCCGTCTGTAACAAAAAAGGGAGAGAGAAGTCAGGGGAGTGCAAAAGTGGCCCCCCACACCGTGCAGCCTTTACCTCAGAGAAAGCCCGCTGGCACTGCTCTGTCCACTGGACCGGATCTGGCGCCCCCTTTTTAGTGAGGTCAGTCAGCGGGCTGGTGACGTCCGAATAATTAGGTATAAACCTACGGTAATAGCCAGCCAGCCCCAGGAACTGTCTCACCCCCTTTTTGGTCTTGGGCCTTGGGCAGGCCGCAATCGCTGCTGTCTTATTAATTTGGGGACGCACCTGCCCGTTACCCAAGTGGAAGCCCAGATACCGTACTTCCACCCGCCCAATCGCACACTTCTTCGGGTTGGCAGTGAGCCCCGCCCGCCTCAGCGACCTAAGGACGGCCCTCAGGTGTTGCAGGTGCCGCTGCCAGTCATTACTATAAATGATGATGTCGTCTAAGTAAGCGGCCGCATAGGTGGAGTGGGGCCGGAGGACCCGGTCCATCAGCCGCTGAAACGTAGCGGGCACCCCAAACAGCCCAAAGGGAAGTGTGACGAACTGGTGTAAGCCGAACGGTGTGGAAAAGGCTGTTTTTTCCCGGGATAATGGAGTCAAGGGGATCTGCCAATATCCCTTCGTCAAATCCAGTGTCGAGTAAAAGCGAGCCGTGCCTAGTCGATCGAGCAGCTCATCAATATGAGGCATTGGGTACGTGTCAAATTTAGACACCGCGTTGACTTTTCTATAGTCCACACAGAACCGGACCGAGCCGTCGGCCTTGGGAACCAAGACCACCGGGCTGCTCCAGTCACTGTGGGACTCCTCGACGATGCCCATTTCGAGCATGGCCTGAAGTTCTTCCCGAACCACCATTTTTTTGTGTTTGGGTAATCTATAAGGACGGCTATGCACTACCACCCCCGGGGGCATCTCTATGTGGTGTTCTATGAGGTTGGTGCGACCGGGCAGGGGTGAGAACACATCCGAAAACTTGGCCTGCAACTGGGCGACCTCCGTGAGTTGGGTCGGGGAGAGGTGGTCTCCACAGGGGACCGGAGAGGTGCGAGATGCCAATGACCCTTTTTGGACCTCCGGCCCCAGCTCCGCCTTCTCCGGAACTACCGACACCAACGCCACAGGGACCTCCTCGTTCCAGAGCTTCAGCAGATTGAGGTGGTAGATCTGTAGCGCCCCCTCCCCGTCCGTTCGCCTAACCTCATAGTCGACGTCCCCAACTTGCCGTGTGACCTCAAAGGGCCCTTGCCACTTGGCGATTAATTTGGAGCTCGATGTGGGCAACAGGACGAGTACCTTATCTCCCGGAGTGAAAACTCTAAGGCGCGTGCCCTTGTTGTACAGGCGGGTTTGCCGTTCCTGGGCCTGCCGCAAATTCTCCTGAGTTAGGTGGGTGAGCATGTGGAGTTTTGCGCGCAGATCCATAATGTATTGAATTTCATTTTTGCTCTGTGAAGGTCCCTCCTCCCAGTTTTCCTGCAGTACATCTAAGATGCTGCGCGGCTTACACCCATACAATAATTCAAACGGGGAGAACCCCGTGGAGGCTTGGGGACCTCTCACACTGCAAACAACAAGGGTTCGAGCCACTTATCCCAGTTACATGCGTTCTCACTTACGAATTTTTTGATAATATTCTTGAGGGTGCAATTGAACCGTTCGACTAAACCGTCCGTCTGTGGGTGATACACGCTGGTGCGGATCAGCTTAATACCCAGTAGCCAATACAGTTCGGCCAGTGTTCGTGACATAAACGAGGTGCCTTGGTCAGTCAAAATCTCTTACGGGATTCCGACCCGGAAGATGACGTGGAAGAGGGCCTCTGCAATACTACGTGCAGAGATATTGTGAAGAGGCACTGCTTCCGGGTATCGCGTTGCATAGTCCACCAGAACCAATATAAAGCGGTACCCTCGTGTTGACTGATCTAATGGCCCGACGAGATCCATCCCAATTCTTTCAAACGGGGTCTCGATTAATGGTAGGGGGCGCAAGGGCGCTTTTGGAATGGCCGCTGGATTTACCAACTGGCATTCGCGGCACGCCGTACACCACTTACGGACGTCGCCGTGAATCCCCGGCCAATAGAATCGGGCCATTATCCGGGCGAGTGTTTTATCCTGCCCGAGGTGTCCCGCCATGGGATTAAAGTGAGCCGCCTGGAATACCAATTCCCGGCGGCTCTTTGGAATTAACAACTGGGTGACACGTTCCTTCGTCTGAGTGTCCTGCGTCACTCGGTATAACCTATCCTTTAAAATGGAAAAATAGGGGAAGGGCGGGGTGGCGTTCGGCTGGAGCGTTTGACCATCGATTACTCTCACTTGGTCAAACGCGTGTCGCAGAGTTTCGTCTCGCGATTGTTCCAGTGGGAAATCCGCGAGGGATTCCCCAATAGAAAGAGGAGGGGCCGGGGGCTCCTCACTCTGTCGTGGAGATGATGTAGACGGCTCTGCGACCGCAGCTCCAGCCAAAGCGACACCGGGGACCTCCCCTGATAACCGGCAAGACCCACTCTTTACTAGGTGTGCCATCAACCTCCGAAATCCCGGCCAATCAGTCCCCAAGATCAAAGAGTGGGTAAGGCGAGGATTAACCGCCGCCTTCACTATGGATTTGTCCCCTCTGAAATGTATGTGGACTGACACCAACGGGTAGCTGTGAATATCCCTGTGCACACACAACACCTTCACCCCTTGTGCTCCCCCCAATGCCTCGTCTTGCACCAGGCTTTGGCGGATAGAGGTCTGATTGCAACCAGAATCCACCAACGCCTGATATGTCACCCCTTGTACACTTACCGGTATGCGATACGCTCCAGCCTGATCGAGGGCAGCCTCTGGCGCGTCGGGGATCCGCACCACTGCCCCCACCTCCATCGCGGCACACTGTTGCTGCAGGTGGCCCGGTTCCCCGCAGTGCCAGCAAACCGGCCCGGGCCTCCCCTCTGCAGCTGTGGTTTCAGGGTCACTCACCTGAGGGGGGGGAGAGACAGACACAGAAGGGAGAAACGGGAGGGCACCACGGGTGCGGCGGGCTGGCTGGGGTGGAGCTGGCCCCCGCCTCCGTGGTGGGGGAATGGGGCGAGGACGGGACACGGGAGGAGGGGGAAGAGAGAGAGAGAGAGAGAGAGAAGAGGAGAGAGAAGATGATGCCATCCGTTGTCCTGCCGCTGGGACAGCCGCCAGATGATCCTCCGCCAGTCCTACGGCCTGATCCAGCGACGCCGGGCGGTGGCACTGGACCCACTCCGCGGTTCCGGCGGGCAGGCGGGCGATGAACTGTTCCAGCGCCACCTGGTCGATGATTCCCTCGGCGTCGCAATCTTCGGCCCTCAGCCACCACCAGCAGGCGTCCCGGAGCTGCTGGCCGAACGCGAACGGGCTGCCGACTTCCTCCATTCGCAGCGCGCGGAAGCGCTGGCGCAGCTGCTCCGGCGTGCGCCCCACGCGCTGGAGGACAGCCTGGCGAAGGTCGGCGTAGGCCAGCCGGTGCTCGGTAGGGAGCTGTAGTGCGGCTAACTGCGCCTCTCCCGTCAGGCGGGGGAGGAGGCGCGCCGCGCGCTGCTCCATCGGCCACCCCGAGGCTTCGGCGACCTGCTCGAATAACGCGATGAATGCCTCGGGGTCGTCCTGCGGGCCCATCTTAGTCAAGGTGATGGGAGATGGGCCCGCGGCCGGGGTGCTGGTGGACCCCGCCGACGCGAGGAGGTGCCAGAACCCCTCTCGGTCTTCCTGCTGAGCCAGCACCAGGGCTTCGAAGCGGCGCTCCTGCTCCTTCCGGAGCGTGACGAGTGCCTGGTGCTGGCTCTGCTGAGCCGTGGCGAGGGCGTGGACCAAGTCCGCGAACGGGGAGGATTCCATGGGGCTGCAGGACCGGTGCTCCACCTTCCCGGGTTTCGGCACCACTGTAGAAAGTTCAGTGTGTGGGTGGAGCACAGAAGACGGCAGGACAGAGATCAGGATGCAAAACGGCTTTTATTGCCAAACTTTTCAGTCTAACATTTAGCCCAAACACTCGGAGACTGACTCGCGCACATGCAGACTGTAGTCTCCTCTCAATGACTCCCCTCCGCTCTCACTCTCCCTCCTTAAGTAGGACGCGGTTTACTGGGGAGAACACACACACAACATAGGTTAATCACACTCAGGTGTAGCGATTCTGCCACTTACCTTCCCCAACTCCGCCCTCCTGTCACAGACCGGCGCTTGACCACGCCCCCGCTGCCACAGAATGTTAACCCATTCTTGTCTAATGTAGGATTCTAGTTGCTCAACTGTCTTAGGTCTTTTTTGTCGTATCTTCCGTTTTATGATGTGCCAAATGTTTTCTATGGGTGAAAGATCTGGACTGCAGGCTGGCCAGTTCAGTACCCGGACCCTTCTTCTACGCAGCCATGATGCTGTAATTGATGCAGTATGTAGTTTGGCATTGTCATGTTGGAAAATGCAAGGTCTTCCCTGAAAGAGACGTCGTCTGGATGGAAGCATATGTTGCTCTAGAACCTGGATATACCTTTCAGCATTGATGGTGTCTTTCCAGATGTGTAAGCTGCAGAGGTGGAAAAACTGGATTGACAAAGTAAAAGTCCTGCTTAGGTTTTCCTTCTGCCTGTGCTCTCAACACAGGTGATTTCACCAATTAGCTCATCAACCTGGCTTAGGGGATGTGGTAATTAGGATCAGCTGGTTCATTGAATTGGCTGGAGCAAAAATGTGGCAGGGTTTTTACTTTCTGCACCCGGGTTTTTCCACCTCTGGTAAGCTGCCCATACCACACGCACTAATGCAACCCCATACCATCAGAGATGCAGGCTTCTGAACTGAGTGCTGATGACAACTTGGGTCGTCCTTCTCCTCTTTAGTCCGAATGACACGGTGTCCCTGATTTCCATAAAGAACTTCAAATTTTGATTCGTCTGACCATAGAACAGTTTTCCACTTTGCCACAGTCCATTTTAAATGAGCCTTGGCCCAGAGAAGACGTCTGCGCTTCTGGATCATGTTTAGATACGGCTTCTTCTTTGAACTATAGAGTTTTAGCTGGCAACGGCGGCTGGCACGGTGAATTGTGTTCACAGATAATGTTCTCTGGAAATATTCCTGAGCCCATTTTGTGATTTCCAATACAGAAGCATGCCTGTCTGTGATGCAGTGCCGTCTAAGGGCCCGAAGATCACGGGCACCCAGTATGGTTTTCCGGCCTTGACCCTTACGCACAGAGATTCTTCCAGATTCTCTGAATCTTTTGATGATGATATGCACTGTAGATGATGATATGTTCAAACTCTTTGCAATTTTACACTGTTGAACTCCTTTCTGATATTGCTCCACTATTTGTCGGCGCAGAATTAGGGGGATTGGTGATCCTCTTCCCATCTTTACTTCTGAGAGCCACTGCCACTCCAAGATGCTCTTTTTATACCCAGTCATGTTAATGACCTATTGCCAATTGACCTAATGAGTTGCAATTTGGTCCTCCAGCTGTTCCTTTTTTGTACCTTTAACTTTTCCAGCCTCTTATTGCCCCTGTCCCAACTTTTTTGAGATGTGTTGCTGTCATGAAATTTCAAATGAGCCAATATTTGGCATGAAATTTCAAAATGTCTCACTTTCGACATTTGATATGTTGTCTATGTTCTATTGTGAATACAATTTCAGTTTTTGAGATTTGGAAATTATTGCATTCCGTTTTTATTTACAATTTGTACTTTGTCCCAACTTTTTTGGAATTGGGGTTGTACTTTGAAATTGGAGTTGTAATATAAATGAATGCTCCCATTTTGTTTAGATGCTGTCTCACATATTGCTTGGTGTATTGTTGTGAATAATCAGAAAGGGCATTTTATATGAAGGTCATTATAATACATTATTTCTGTTTCTTTCTAGTTATGGTGTAATGTTGATAAATCAATTTGGGATGTATTCAGGAATGGCACATTTGATGCTTCAGCTTCGATTCCTGGCTGTCTCTACCCAGAGGTTTGTTCTTCCCATGGCTTATTCAGTACATAGATGACAGAAAAGTCACCTTAGAAACTCAATGGTGTAGCTATTTTAAAGATATCACTATGAGTAATTAAGTAGTGTGTAGCATCCTTTGGGTAATTCGATAGCAGACAGTGCAATCAGATTAATGGCGACAGAGTAAATTCTTCTAAGATTATGCATTCATAAGCAATTGAATGCTATTAAAATGGTTCCTGAGAAATCGTAAACTAACAGTACGTTTCCTTAAGCTGGTGCACAGTATGAGATGCTTTTCATTGATGTGTTTCTTTATATGTTTGTGTCTATATACATGAAGCATTTATTGTTAAAGTTATTCTGACTTTGCAGCCATGGCTGTAGGCATATTAAACTATTCGAGTTTATTTTGTCCAGTACTTTGTGTTTACGGGCGTGTTGGCCATGGTGACGTGTGCTGTGTTCCTGCGCTTAAACTCTGTCCTGAAACTGGCCATCCTGCTGCTAATGATCGCCATCTACTCACTACTGACTGAAGCTTTCTATCACTTACTGTTCACCCGATATGACACCATCTCTGAATACGATGGCTTCACCAACCAGAGGTCAGCACACACACACTTCCAGTGTTAGAATCTCTGCCCTTTAGAATCCAGTAAATCTTACTGATGACGATCTTTATCCTGTTACCCTGACAACAGCGAATGCTTCCTGGGAACCAAGAGAACATCTTTACTGCTCATGGCAATGTTCCTTTTAGCCGTATTTTATCATGGACAACAGGTGAGGGAACACACACACACCCACACACGCACGCACACACACCCACACACCTATTATACTTGTGAGGTCTTTCCATTGACTTTTGTATCACTGCAGAGAACCATATGCCTACAACTTTAATCTTAACTCTATGGTTTTTTGTGGGACCTCAGGTCTCATCTCATCTCATTATCTCTAGCCGCTTTATCCTGTTCTACAGGGTCGCAGGCAAGCTGGAGCCTATCCCAGCTGACTACGGGCGAATGGCGGGGTACACCCTGGACAAGTCGCCAGGTCATCACAGGGCTGACACATAGACACAGACAACCATTCACACTCACATTCACACCTACGGTCAATTTAGAGTCACCAATTAACCTAACCTGCATGTCTTTGGACTGTGGGGGAAACCGGAGCACCCGGAGGAAACCCACGCGGACACGGGGAGAACATGCAAACTCCGCACAGAAAGGCCCTCGCTGGCCCCGGGGCTCGAACCCAGGACCTTCTTGCTGTGAGGCGACAGCGCTAACCACTACACCACCGTGCCGCCCATGGCAAAGTTTATAAATAAAATAAAATTTAGTGCCTAAACACACACACAGAAGTCAAAGAAAGAGAAAGTGTGTGTGTGTGTGTGTGTGTGTGTGTGTGTGTGTGTGTGTGTGAGAGAGAGAGACAGAAACGGGGTAAACAGGGTTCCTTTTAAGTTCACTCTAGTGAATTACTCTATTTGATTCTAGTGATCAATATGAGACCTGCAGGGTAATGAAACAGCAGTAAACTAGTAACAGGGTTTTGAGAGAGAGAGAGAGAGAGAGAGAGAGAGAGAGAGAGAAATTGACTTTTTAAGAGAGAAGAGAGGTATAGTTCTCATTGCTGTTACTTTTTCTAGAAATTGTAGCATTGCATAAGTCTAATGTTTGCCCCATAGAATTACATTGCATGGCAGTTTTGCATTGCCGGTTATAGATTTCTCACTCAATACTGGACCATTTTCAGTTGTTTTTGTCCCGAGTATTTGGATCCATGGAGATAGTAGTTCACACATTTAAATCATTACTCTGGCTGTAAGTCCACTTTAGTATACTGTAGCATAATCCCATGCAGTGTACTTTCGCGAACTTTTTTTCACCAGGGCATTGAATGTTCTACAGAAAAATCCTGTAGTAAAAAAAAAAATGCAATTTACATACATACTGTGTCCTTTTATTTTCGAAAATCTCTTTGCTGTTCATCCTTCACCTTTCAGGATAAATTAACTGCTAATCATTGTGTTAGAAAGGTATGAGAGAAGATGGGATCACAATTGATACTTTCATTATCTGTCTGTTTATTATTAAAGCCATTCTCAACAAATAATGTTTATGTATCACCTCTCTATTACAGTGGAAGCTGAATGCCTACAGTAGGTTTCACTCAAAGCTGGGAAAACCAGCCTTCACATATAATATTCTATAGTCACTGATAAACCCCCAAAGCTTTTTCACTAGATGCTCTTAATGCATTGGCATATTTTACATTTCAAGGGATCCTCCAGTGGATTTACTCTTAAACTTATGTTAAGTAAAAGTATTCGTAGATTTCAAATGGTCAAACATTCATTTTTGGAGCCCAAATAGCGTTCTAGAAAAATAAATTTTTATTAAAATACCAGCTCGGCCTCCTGCAGAAGTGACGTATGCAATGACGTGGCATAGTGGAAGCTTAGAGCAACTCGGCTGTTTATATCCTCTGCTTACATCGTGGTTTTGCTATTAGCAAATCATCTAATGAGACACTTTCATCTTCCAACAAAGAACACTGGATAATCTTGTCTTGGAAGACAACTGTCTCTGTCTGGATTTCAACACTGACTGGTTCATCTGTTTGTACAGCAATATCCCTCTTTCCGGTTCATTCACGTTCCTAGCACATAAATGAAAATGAAACTGAAACTACCATGAAATTAAAACTTTGGAAATTTCAAATGAGTGAGTTTCATGCAAAATGTTCTGAATAATTCTCTTATCTGGAGTGTAATAGACCGTACCTGGTGCTCAATTGAATGCTCCGTCTCTTGATCCGTCGGTGATTGTTCTTTAATGTCGGTGTTTTCTTTGTTACCCGTATTTTCTTCCAGTATACTCTGAAGAGCCTACAATGCATCGAAATACCGATTACAATTCACCAGGTAAGACACTGATAATACACCAGGGATGGATCCAGACTGATGCAACCGATGCACATGTATTGGGTCAGAAATATATGTGCACCACTTGGCATCGGTCACAAAGCATTTGTTTACTTTACTGTTAGCTGGTATAGGCTACATGGGCTATAACCACATTCAACCAACAGACCAGTGGTTCAGGATCCGACCACCTGTGGTAAGCGGTGATGCTTACCTGACCTAATTACCTGTATTCTCATGATGCTTTGGATAGCATGACCTAAGACAAAGAATCTAGGTCAAACCAATAAAATGCTCAAGAAAGAGGTAAAAATTTGAAATTTGCCATAAATAACAAGCTGATCCACAGTCGTAGTGGCCCAAACCTGGGTTGTTTCGAAAGTCCTCAGGGAGAGGGAGGTGCCTGTAAAGGTTGGTGGGGCTAGGACTTTTGGTGGCTGAGATATGAATTTTTAAATCCACGCACACGTGAGCGACTGGAGCCAGGGCTGATATTAAAGTTTTCGGCGAGTTGCGCTCGCGGGGGGGGGTTTGGGGGTGAATAACGGGCCAAGCCGCTGTCATAGTGGGCCAAGCCTGGACTGTTTTGAAAGATCTCGAGGAAAGGGAGGTGCTTGAAATGTTTGGTGGGGCGAGGACTTTTGGTGGCCAAGTTATGGATTTTTAAATCCATGCACATGTGGCTGGAGCAAGAGCTCATATTAAAGTTTTCGGTGAGTCACACTCATGCAGGGCTTCGGGAGAGAATAGTGGGCTGAGCCACGGTTGTAGCAGGCCATGGCTGCCCTCTTCAGAAAGGGCTCGGTGTACTCTATGCCCCTGTGAAAATCCTTAGCGATCTGGTAAAATTAGTGAAACTATTTCTGCAAATGTGCCTCTGTCAGATTCTTGGGCTGGATCCATCCCTGTATACTACAAAGAGTCACGGTAGAAGAAAGTCGAAACTAACAACCGGTGTTGTTGTCTCTGTTGCCACTCAACACTGCATCAGCGGACTTTTGAAACTGAACGATGGGCAAATATTGTTGGCAAGGCATCATGTCAAGTCAAGTTTATTTGTATAGCGCTTTTAACAATAAACATTGTCACAAAGCAGCTTTACAGAATTTGAACGACTTAAAACATGAGCTAATTTTATCCCTAATCATCTTTTAGCTTTCTTCTTATCCTGGAAGCCCCCATTAATTTTGCTTTTAATTCCATTGATTCATCGAAACAGGATGATTCAGAATGTTTGGAGCATAAGTAGGGCACCGCAGGCAGATTGTTTTGAGGTCTTCCGATGGCATGAATCCATTTCTTGTGAATAGTCGGACATTTCTGGCCAGGTAAATGGTGAAAAGATATCTTCTCGTCCTTCTTTTTAGCATCATTTTGGCTTTTATATGCTGTGCAATGAGGCATACATTATTTATTTAGAAATCTATAAACTCGGTAAAAATACTTGCAAATACTAGCAAAACCACATTGTAAGCAGAGGATATAAACAGCCCAGTTGCTCCAAGCTTCCACTACTTCCACAGGAGGCCCATCTGGTATTTTAATAAAAATGTATTTTTCTATAACACTGTCTGGTCTCCGAAAACAAACGTTTGATTGTTGAAATCTACGAATACTTTTACTTAACACAAGTTTAAGAATAAATCTGCTGGAGGGTCCCTTTAATCAGTGTTATTCTTGTCTTTTGTTTCTTTTTATGAAGGTTTAAATGAATAAATAATGAAGTCAGCATTTCACTTAGAAATGTAGAAGAGAGAAGGAGAGAAGCATTTCAACTTGGTTTGAAGAACAGGAAAGGTTGCAGATTCTGACTGAGACTCAAAGTGACAGATTCTGTTACATTCTGTAGTGCTTGCAAACAGGACCCTTAAATCAACAGAGTAATTAATGAATGTTTCAAAATGAAAGATTTGCAGAGTTGAGCAGGGTACTACTGCTGTCCATTATATAAATGAAGCAACTGATAATAATAATAATAATAATAATAATAATAATAATAATAATAATAATTTTTTATTATTATTATTATTATTATTATTATTATTATTATTATTATTATTATTATTTCTACTAAATGTAAGAATGTATAAGCATAACACTGGTGCCAATCTGGAATATGCTTTGGTATGGTAAAGGTCTTGTGTAGTATTTGGGTATGGTGTTATTTTGGATTTCTTGCAGTGTTTGGGATTGGTAGTGTTTGGACATGGTGTGTTCTACTGGTAGGTGAAAAAGCAACAGCTCACTTTGGTTTTGATCTATTTTATCAACTCTTTAACAATGCATTAAACTGTCAGTTATGAGTAAATGAATTTACATTTACAGCAATACTGTTTTGTTTTGATGAGCAGAATAGAGCAACATTCTCTGCTTTTATATAGTGTAGTATTATGGAGCACAGTGCAGTGTACGGTGCACGGTGGAGTATCTTAGGTTTGATGTAATATATTAGGTGCTACGTGTTTGGGTATACTGTGAGATTTTGGCTTCAGGAAGATGTTTTAGGGGTGAGATCATATTATGTTTAACATACAGTATATTTCAGTCATGATGTATATGACCAATAGATATAAATTATCTAAAAAACCCTATACATTTAATATAAGTTAAAAATAAGAACGGCTGATGTCTCTCATTACTTGTATCAGCGTAATCAGTTCTCTCTCCCTCTCTTGTGCTCACAATCTCTATAATGCATCTCTCAGTTGGACTCATGCAACTGTCAACATCACTTAAAAATAAGATAATCTTTATTTGCATTGTTGACTTAATACTAAGGTTATAATTATTGGAGTTACTATTCCTTTAACACTATTATTTCTACCATTCAACACTATTATTTCTACTATTACTTCAACAACTACTATTTACACATTCCTTAGCATTTTTGTGCTGAATTTCTGCCTTAAATCAGCATGTTTCAGCTTCATTAAAATGTATTTAACTTGTGATGCTCTATATTTTCCTGGATAAATAACTAATCAAGATTATTTTAATTAAAGATCGGTCTCAATTAAATAACTATTCCTGGTGATATCATTTTAAAAAATCTTTCTTTAAAAAAAAAAAAGCATGCATTTCCAGAGTATGGGTACAAGCTGATGCTGATGGATCTGGTGTATTTGATGTTTTGTTTCAGGTTTTTTCTCTGCTCCTGTGAAGGGGAGAATAAGTTGCACATGGCTTCTTGGTTAAATGAAGTTGCTATAAGCAGTGTGAGGCAGCTGAGTGTTTAAACTATTTCCACCGATCATTGCAAAAAGAAGCTGATGTTGATTTGAATTACTTTCATCCGTCAGTCATATTCTGCTGCTTAAAATTGCATTATTTTTTATTGTTTTATGTGCAAAATAAATGTGAACTAGTGCAGGAAAAGTGTCAGCAAAGCATTCCAGTGGACTGTCATCTTTGTTGATGATGTTTGGTTTGTCGTGTGCTCTAACATTGCTGCAAAGTGTGCAAGTAAATAAGAGCAAATAAATATTAGACCTGCTTATAAAAAGTGTATCTGCACCATGAATTTACTTGGGCTGACAACTAATGGAGTAGTTTGTTGGTTTTTGTACAACAGGAAATTACTAGCTAGCAAGTCCAGGCATTACTTGGAAATATGAATGTTTTATCAGTGCTTCTTTCTTTCATGAGCTACCGTATTTGCTTCTCTCTCCCCCCAGTGGGACATAATATACTTGGGCCCTCAAAAATATACCTGGGCACTGCTCCAAAAGTATCACCTACAATATATGGCCAATAAACAATATGTGGACCCCCAAATACTTAACATCCTTTGGGCATGAACATTGAGTTATTTGCTCTTTTCTGCTATATCAGTCTCCACTGTTCTGTGAAAGCTTTCCACTAGATTTTGAAGTGTGATGTTGAGGCCATTCAGCCACAAGAGCGCAAGGAGTTTGGGTATTGAGGTCTGGTCCACAGCCATTTTTGCCAGCTCATCCCAAAGGTGTTCAGTGGGGTTTAGGTCAGGGCTCTATGTGGGCTACTCAAGTTCTTCCACTCCAACCTTCTCATTCCATGTCTTTATAGAATGTGTTTTGTGCACAGGGGCATTGTCATGCTGAAACATGTTTGGACCCCTTAGTACCAGAGAAGGGAAATCCTAGTTCTGCAGCATAGTTTTCACATTCTAGACAATCATGTGCTTCCAACTTTATGACAACGTGGGTCTGACAAAGACCCACATATGGCTGAGGGTCAAGTGTCTGCATACCTTTGGCTATAAAGTGTATATGAGAAATGCTGGAAGAGAATTGTAGTATAAATAATCTATGGATGGCACGGTGGTGTAAGTGGTTAGCATGGTCGCCTCACAGCAAGAAGGTTCTGGGTTCGAGCCCAGCGGCCAGCGGAGGCTTTTCTGAGCGGAGTTTGCATGTTCTCCCCATGTCTGCGTGGGTTTCCTCCGGGTGCTCCAGTTTTCCCCACAGTCCAAAAACATGTGGTTAGATTAATATGGGATGGCCTTGGGTTGAGGTGCCCTTGAGCAAGGCACCTAACTCCCAACTGCTCCCCGGGCGCTGTTAGCATGGCTGCCCACTGCTCTGGGTATGTGTGTGTGCTCATTGCTCACATGTGTGTGTGCATGTGTGTGCTCACTGCTTCAGATGGGTTAAATGCAGAGAGGAATTTCACAAGTGTGTGATGAATAAAGTTGTGCTTTCTTCTTTATTATTCACTTCATACAGGGTAATATCCTGATTATGCTGGAAAGAGAGAGAGAGAGAGAGCAAATGGCTGCATGTGGTTACGACTTCAATGATTATGATTTCAAAATTACTCCTCTCCCAAAACACACACGTACATGTGCACTAGGAGTAGAACTGAACATGAACACATTACTCAGATTTAGCACATCATACATCCTGACTTTGTTCTGTTTGTATAGATAGATAGATAGATAGATAGATAGATAGATAGATAGATAGATAGATAGATAGATAGATAGATAGATAGATAGATAGATAGATAGATTACCAGCTTCAAGCACTGATCCCACTGGAGGTAAAAATAAAATAAAAAAAAACAGCACACAAGCATGAGGTTTTAACTTTAAATGTTGTACTTTAAGAAACAACTCGCACCAAAGCTCATAGGGAGGTTTGTCAAAATTCTCAACCTTTTTTTTTTTCATATACACACTCATAAACCACACAAAAAGACTTGAAATTATTGCCCGAAATATACAGGCAAGGGAAAATGTAGGACAGGTTTTTTTTTTCTTTTTCTCAGGTCATTTTGGGGGAAACAAATTAACAGTGATGCATAGTTTAGATCTGCATTATGGTCATTTCATGCAGAACCTGGCAACCCTTCTCACAGAATTTAAAAAAGAGCAGGTTGTGGTGCACATCTCTTCTTAAATGAACTCCAGCAGCATTAAAAGAAACATTATTTTCTGACTTTACAAATAATGTTTCAAACACCATCCAAAGTAATCTTTCTCTTTTTTACACACACACACACACACACACACACACACACACACACACACACACACACACACACACACACACACAGAGCTTATACCATCCCCAGCTTGAGAAGATTAATTACCAGTATGGGAGTATTAATGTTTTTTACTTATATTTTGAACCTTGAGTTATATCTGGGTCCAATGTCTGCAAACATATCTTATGTTTATTGCTCACACGTCAGACAGCGTTTTGATATTCACTGTTGTTTCTCTTGCTCTTCCAACTTTCTTTCTTTCTTTCTTTCTTTCTTTCTTTCTTTCTTTCTTTCTTTCTTTCTTTCTTTCTTTCTTTCTTTCTTTCTTTCTCTTCATAGCTGGAATACACAGCTAGGTTGGACTTTTTGTGGCGAGTACAGGCGAAGGAGGAGATCAATGAAATGCGGGAGCTGCGAGAGCATAATGAGAATATGCTGCGCAACATTCTTCCCAGCCATGTTGCTCGCCACTTTCTGGAGAAGGACAGAGACAATGAGGTCCTGACACACACCTACACCAAAGGGCTATTACAGTTCTTTAAAATGTCATTCCTGCAGTTCTTCTTTCCAGAGATTCTGATCTGAGTTCCTCATGGCTACTGAGAAAAAATACCAGACACAAAAGCTACATTGAAATATTGATTTGTTTCCCTACATTATGTGATATTAATCACACAATCACTTAGCCAAATCTTAGTCAGTCATCCATCATGTCCATGGACAGCCCACACAGTTTGTGATTGCAGATGCAAACTGTGAGTGTGTAAATTATGATGAGTTCTTAATCATTGAAAATTATGAAGAGATATTATTTCATAATATTATAGATATCATAATTTTATATTATAATATAATATAATATATTATCAGTAATGGTTTGGGCACATATAGTATATAGCTTGATTTTAAAATCTTTATGCAAAGAAATTTCAGTATAAAACACACAGCCGTGTGGGTCTCCTGTACTCAGAGAGAGGAAGTTGGGATGTATGTCAGGAAGATGTATGTCGCTCAAGCTTGACTGACTATGGACACTTGGTTAAAAAGTCCAGGATTCAATTATACAGGGATACATTAAGTCCCAGATTTTGCATTTTGGTGACCAACTTGCAGGAGACAATGGTGTTAAAGGCAGAGCTGTGCTCTATGAAGAACATTCTAGCATGGTTTCGATATTCTGTGAGATGAAGTGCTGCACATAAATCTGCACAGCATATAGCCAAATATAAGTCTTGACACATTGCTTCAGAAAGCATATGACGTTATAGACATGTACTGGTGTGGATTCCTAGCACGAGTCATAATAAACTCAGGGGGGTGCGCGCATTTAACAAATACCGAATAACATTATTTTGCATCACTTGCAGTTTGTTTTTAAGTTTAGCTGACAGTCCACAGTACCAAGCAGAACATGCATAGTCAAAGTGACATTGAATCAGTGATAAGACAAGTAATTTCTTGATAGAAAATTCCAAATGCCTTGTACTACGGAATAGAAATTTCAGTTTACTTGCACACTTGGATAATATTTTGGCAGCAATAGAGCCACAAGTTAGTGACTGTTCTAATGTTAACCCCAAGTCTTGCTTGTGACACTATTTCAGTGCCATTACATGTAACCTTTAGTGCATTAGTTTTGGATAACTTCCTCTTAGTTCAAAATAAAATCGACTCAGTTTGACCCAGATGTACTGAGAGCTTGTTGTCAATAAGCCACTTGCTAACTCTCTACCAAGAGTATTCTCAATCTCACTGACATCACTCCCAGGAACCAGTAATGCAGAGTCATCGGCATATAAAAGAAACTTACATTTCACCACAGTGGGCATATCATTAATATAAACTAGAAATAAAAGGGGGCACAGAATAGAACCTTGGGGCACCCCACATATAATATCCTGAGGTTCTAATATGGTCCTCTCAAAATCACAAACTTGAGTTCTTCCAGTGAGATACGAAGTGAGTGTTTGTAGCTACAAGTAGTAGTAGTAGTAGTAGTAGTATCCATCCATCCATTACAGGGTCGCAGACAAGCTGGAGCCTATCCCAGCTGACTATGAGCAAGAGGCGGGGTACACCCTGGACAAGTTACCAGGTCATCACAGGGCTGACACATAAAGACAAACAACCATTCTCACTCACATTCACACCTATGGTCAATTTAGAGCCACCAATTAGCCTAACCTGCATGTCCTTGGACTGTGAGGGAAACCAGAGCACCCAGAGGAAACCCACATGGACACAGGGAGAACACGCAAACTCCACACAGAAAGGCCCTCGTCGGCTGCTGGGCTTAAACCCAGGACCTTCTGGCTGTGAGGCGACAGTGCTAACCACTACACCACCGTGCCACCCCAGTAATAGTAGTAGTAGTGCATTATTAATTTGTGTTTAATTAGTTAGCTTTAGAAGCTATAAATAGCTGCTACTGTTTCTCATCAGAATGCTGGACAGACCAAGCCCATAAGTGACACTAGTAGTGGTCACTACACTCCCACAAGAGACAAACTACAAGTAACATGAGCTATTAGTATGAAAGTAGGTTAAGGTGACTGTCACTAGTACCTGTACAGATCTTTGAAGCACAGGCCTGAGATGCACTAGATTTTCTCTTCATCTGTCTGGAACACAAATATTTTGAGGAAACAGGCTATCTATTATCCAGCCTTGTATGCCATCACTAGAGTTGAAATGAATTTTTTCAGTGAATCAAGTCCTTTCAGTTAAATAATTAACATGATTGCATTCTTTGTCCAAATACACAGTCTGATCATCCAGTGCAACACAGTGAACCAGGCCTCAGTGAACTCATTGAAGAGTCTGGCAGTGACCATATCATAGTGTCATATGATGTCATACCAACCACCACATACTGGATATAAGAAGCCTAAATGTCTTCTTAAATCAACTGCCCTCCCCTTCTGCGTAGCTTTATCCAGGGTGTTCATAAAGTATGTGGAAGTCACATTAGGACACTTGCAATGCCTTGCTCTGTTCATGCTCCTTTATCTGGAGAACTGGCCCCATGATGAGGATGAGCCAGACAAATATCATGATTTCCTGATCAAATGTCCTGTAGAAGCATTAGGATTGTTCAATTGCATGAGGCTTATGAGCTGTCTCAATGGAAGACAGAGCTGTCTCAATCATGGAAATAATCAAGAAATTGCATATGACCACACATCACCCATATGCACACCTTCTATGTCTGATTGGTTATTATTTATAACTGCAGGAGGGAAAATTGGGACTGTTGCACCGCAGAATGCAAGGCAGGGTGATATGTGGAAAAACTTTAAAGTAAAAGCAAGTTCGGAAAGTGTGTATCAAAATGAAAGCTGTGTGGCTGCAGCAGTCTCAGGATGGGGTCACACTTATTATTGCAAACAACAACGTGATTGGGTTATATATGAACCACCAAGGAAGAACAGAATCGCAAGCAGTCTTGAACCTAGTTTTTGTGTTGATGCAATCAGATTAGCAGTCCTGCTGTCTTGCAACAATCCTGTGCTATCATCTGAAACTAAATCCTACCTGAAACTGGAATTGGCACTGAGGTAGTTTTGCTAATTTGCAATATCTACAGAAGAGCTGAAAAGACACGTAATTCATTTTCCAATGGGGGTAATGGACTGGGCAGAGACAAATGCGTTGGGCCAGGATCTACAAGCAATTAACTAGCGGTCCCAGATAAACACAATGATGTTGCAGTAATTATGTGTATTTTGTGAACCCCTGCGTGGCCTGAGTCTGGGGAGTAATATGTGTAGGTTATGAGCTTGTTTTGGAATTGTGGAGACACATAGGATTTCAAGATACCTGATGACTGACTCATGCCTGAACTATTTCTTGGTCTACGTCCTCATGTTAGCCCTGACAAAGCATGACTCAGGAAGTATAGGTCTACCTTTGTATTTTTGGATCTTTAGAAATTAGTTGAGTTCTTTGGCCAGGTTCTGACTCATGAGTCTGGCTGACTCATGCATTGGTGTGTAGTTGGTCCGTTCATTATGTGATTTGCTAAAAAAAAAAAGAATTTGTCTTTTTGACTGAGCCTGGCAGTGACTTTACAAATCCTTTGCGTGATTGGCAAAATTACATACAAGAGGCACCACAAAGCAGTGGCTTGGATGTGAACGCTTGAGCAGGTTATTCAAAGGCATCTGAATTTCATCACACATTTTTTAATCATTACATTATTTAATATCAATATTATAACACAGGGTGGCATGGTGGTGTAGTGGTTAGCACTGTTGCCTCAAAGCAAGAAGGTCCTGGGTTCAAGCCCAGTGGCTGACAAGGGCCTTTATGTGTGGAGTTTCCATGCTCTCCCTGTGTCTGCGTGGGTTTCCTTCAGGTGCTCCAGTTTCCCCCACAGTCCAAAGACATGTAGGTTAGGCTAATTGGTGGCTCTAAATTGACCGTAGGCATGAATGTGAGTGTGAATGGTTGTTTGTCTCTACGTGTCAGCCCTGCGATGACCTGGCGACTTGTCTAGGGTGTACCCTGCCTCTCACCCATAGTCAGCTGGGATAGGCTTCAGCTTGCCCGCGACCCTGCACAGGATAAGTGGCTACAGTTAATGGATGGATGGATAGTTTGTATGACAACTTTTCATCTCATTATCTCTAGCCGCTTTATCCTGTTCTACAGGGTCGCAGGCAAGTTGGAGCCTATCCCAGCTGACTACGGGTGAAAGGCGGAGTACACCCTGGACAAGTCGCCAGGTCATCGCAGGGCTGACACGTAGATACAAACAACCATTCACACTCACATTCACACCTACGGTCAATTTAGAGTCACCAGTTAACCTAACCTGCATGTCTTTGGACTGTGGGGGAAACCAGAGCACCCGGAGGAAACCCACGCGGACATGGGGAGAACATGCAAACTCCGCACAGAAAGGCCCTCGCCAGCTACGGGGCTCGAACCTGGACCTTCTTGCTGTGAGGCGACAGCGCTAACTACCGGTACCACACCACCGTGCCGCCCTTGTATGACAACTTGTTGGGTTGAATATTACTGAACATGAGCTCAAATCAGGGCTTGAAATAAGGCTTTGTTCAGAATGGAAACTCGTGTGAACTTAATCTATAAACAACGCTTCGATCAATCTATTTGAGCATTAAAACCAAGCCACATTACTCTCTCAGGTGACGAGTTGTTTCCTGTGTGATTTTGTGTGGGATTTACATGATTTTGCCAAGCACACTTCCATAACTGTTTATATTCATTTATATTGTACCATTAATTTTGGTATAAAAAAAGGATTGCAAAAGATAGATGTATTGCACCATCCTTTCTTTTCTTGAAATTGTGGAAAAAGTTGAATGCCCTCATTTCACTGGCTCAATGTCGTAGTTCCTAAATACATTCGGCCATGTTTCATGGATGAAATTAGATTTTAAAAAGGTTAAATTGGGGCATACCAAATGTATATGGCATGTAAATAAGGGATTAGCAGGCACAAGATTGTTTCCACACAGTTTAAGCTGGTTCATCAATTGTGCTAAAACCACTGCTCAGTTTGATGTTGTATGAAAGCTTAATGAATCATAAGATGCATAGGCATTCATTCGCCATTCTCCATACTGTTGATGAATATCTGCCATTATCTCCATCGCCATCTTCATCACTACCTCCCACTAAATCTCCAACTCTGTGTCTTATCTCTATGTCTGTTGTCTTATGTGGCTATTTTAATGCATGATTTCTTTTTTGACTGTGTAGCAGTAAACTGTGTTCTAGTGTGTGGCTGAGTGAAGTGTTTGTGACTATAGGTGTGTCTGCCTTTTGTCTATCATTGGCTTTCAGTGAATAGTGCCAGCACTCTTTCTTATTAAAAATACATCTCTCAGACCTGTGTGTGAATTTGGTTTCATTAATTATTTCATCCATTAATAATCAAGTGACTTATGGCATGCTTCAGTAGGAACAATGAATATATATATTTTTTTTATTGTGGGGGAGGAGGGGGTAATGGAGTAACTTACGTCACTCTACCTTTGTCAGCTGAATGATTCAATGCTATTGTCATATTGGCAAAAGAAATGTGATATGAACCCCGCATGTGCGCACACATACACAAACAGAGCTAGAGCAAAAAAGTGCGAAGGTCACAGATGATGGTGCAGTTTAGCAAGCATTGCTTTGTCAAAACAGCCAGTTACTGTCATAGCTCTTTTAACAGAGGTCATGCTATATAATTTGTATGTCTATGTGAGTGTTGTGGTGTTGGAATATTTGGTGGAGCATTAGTTCCCTCTGGTGGCCAGTTTGACCAGTACATAATATAAAGCATATAAAATATGTTGTGTGCATCACCAAAACCTCAATCCTATGTCCTTCAGCCCATGACTATCTATGTCTACATGATGAATGCTCCACTGCTCCTAAAAAACAAAACAAAAAACCAAATCCCCCCCAATACAAAACTTATCTTCGAAATTAAATAGACAGGACTTACAAATAAAATCCTTAGACACGTGTCAGTTAGAATATACCTTGCTCTATTAGCTGTATGAGAAATCAGGTGATGGGTAAAATCGTGTTTAGGCTGAAACATCAGCAAAGCCTGATGACTTCTGTATTGACGCAATTGTTATATAGTTAATCAACGTCATCAATAAGTGAAATTTACTTTAATGTGATGCCTCAGTGAAGGAGATCGTTTCATTTGCTCAATATATTTGTCTTTGATTCCTGTAATGTACACAATCAATAATGTATTGTTGTGAGTGTAGTCAGTGTTGTGTGTACACGCATCTGTTAAAGTAACATCTTACACCCCTTTTCCATAAGTTGACACAGTTCTTTTTGGTCTTAGTGACATGCTTTGGTCAAAATACCACAAGAATAAAGCACCACAGCTCCTTTCTCACCCTGTCGAAACAGCCCTGCTCAAAATGGCTGATTTGTTCCTTTAAATGATAATAAGCCGCTGCTCACCCCAACCCCTTGTTCCAACAGCCAGTCAGGTAGCACTTTCTACATGAATATTCATTTGCAAGGGCAGTACTCAGGGAGATACACAGAGAGGGCAGCATAGTTCTCATGAGCTCCTCTTGTGACATAAAGAGGGGAATCTGAACGGCTCGTTGAAGCATGTTTACTGAAATAGGAGGCCAAAAGAAACCGACTGGGTTGTCTTTTTTCAGAATTTGTGGTTTGGTAGGCACTCCAGATAAATATGAAAAAGTGAGCTTTTCATAATATGTCCCCTTTAATGCAAGTAATGGATCTGTGCAACATATATAGATTAACTCACTTATGTGTGCTTTTGTGCTTTATTAGACAAGTGTTAAAACCGCACTTGCACTCAGGAGCATTGTCATGCTGGAACATGTTTGGGCCTCTTAGAGTCAATGAAGAAAACTGTAATGCTACATCATACAAAGATATTCTGGACAATCGTGTGCTTCCAATTTTGTGGTAATAGTGTGATGGTCAGGTGTCCACATACTTTTGGCTATATAGTGTACTGGACAAAATAAAACATTTACAAGTATAAGAAAGCATGGATGCATATTATATGGTTCAAACTGGTACAGACTTCATCATACTACTATTCCAGTATTTTATGCCCCTACTCCTGTCTGTTTTTTTTCTTTGATTGACCCTTCCCTTCTCTTATTCTTTTTTTACTTTATTTCTCTACAGGAGTTGTATTCTCAGTCCTATGATGCTGTTGGGGTGATGTTTGCCTCTATTCCTGGCTTTGCTGATTTCTATTCTCAGACTGAAATGAACAATCAAGGAGTTGAATGCTTACGGCTGTTGAATGAGATCATCGCTGACTTTGATGAGGTTAGGATTGACACTGATATTGACACCGAGACACATACATGCACAAGTGAAAATATTTTGAGAATACTGTACTAAATTGAAATGACAAATAATTATTGTTCTTATGAATGAATTCAAGTACACTGGATTTGAAAAGATACAGTGACTGTAAGGTTAAAAAGCATAAGATTCACTTTAATTCATTATTTATGTTGTTGAAACTTTTAGGAAGTAGATGCACTTTTAGCTCTGTTGCAGGCAACCAAAAGTCCGAAAATTTATACAACCTGAAACATACAGTCCCTTCCAAAATATTGGAATGGCAAGGCCAAATCTTTGCTGTACACTGAACACATTTGTGTTTGAGATCAACAGATGAATTTAATTTCTTGGCATTTTACATCTAGTTGTGGTAAACACCTTAGAACATGGTACCTTTTGTTTGAACCTACCCATTTTTCAAGTCATCAATAATATTGGAATGTGACTGACAGGTATTTCTCCTTGCCCAGATGTGCCCTGTTAGACTAAATATTTAAACAATTAGCAGCTCTGAATATCTTGGTTTGAGTCCTGGATTTCACCTGTGAAAACTATATTTGCTGTTAAAATGTAGAAACTAGGTGGCCCGTTGGTGTTGTGATTAGCATTGTCGCCTCACAGCAAGAAGATCCTGGGTTTGAGCCCAGAGGCTGACAAGGGCCTTTCTGTGTGGAGTTTGCATGTTCTCCCTGTGTCTGTGTGGGTTTCCTCCGGATGCTCCAGTTTTCCCCACAGTCCAAAGACATGCAGGTTAGGTTAACTGGTGGCTCTAAATTGACCATAGGCGTGAATGTGAGTGTGAATGGTTGTTTGTCTCTATGTGTTAGCCCTGTGATGACCTGGCGACTTGTCCAGGGTGTACCCTGCCTCTTGCCCATAATCAGCTGGGATAAGCTCCAGCTTGCCTGTGACCCTGTACAGGATAAGCGGCTACAGATAATGGATGGATGGATGGATGGATAAACTATCATGAATGCCAGATAGTTGTTTATGGAAGAAAAACAAACCATTTTGAAGTAGAGAAAAGAGGGGAACTCAATCAGAGTCACTGCACAAGCATTGGGCATAGCTCATCTCATCTCATTATCTCTAGCCACTTTATCCTTCTACAGGGTCGCAGGCAAGCTGGAGCCTATCCCAGCTGACTACGGGCGAAAGGCGGGGTACACCCTGGACAAGTTGCCAGGTCATCACAGGGCTGACACATAGACACAGACAAACATTCACACTCCCATTCACACCTACGGTCAATTTAGAGTCACCAGTTAACCTAACCTGCATGTCTTTGGACTGTGGGGGAAACTGGAGCACCTGGAGGAAACCCACGCGGACACGGGGAGAACATGCAAACTCCACACAGAAAGGCCCTCGCCGGCCACGGGGCTCGAACCCAGACCTTCTTGCTGTGAGGCGACAGCGCTAACCACTACACCACCGTGCCGCCCTGGGCATAGCTAATACAACAATTTGGAATGTCCTGAAAAAGGAAAAAAAAAACACTGGTGTATTAACAACCAGACATCAAACAGGTTGACCAAGGAAAAGAACAGCAATTGATGATAGAAACATTATGAGAGTTGTGAAGAAAAACCCCAAAACCACAGTCAGTGACATCACAAACGACCTCCACAGGGCAGGGGTGATGGTATCATAGGAGTAAGAATCAGAAGGCCATATTGGAAAGTTCTGGAACCAAAGTTAACCTCTACCAGAATGATGGAAAGGTCAAAGTGTGGAGAAAGAAAGGATTTGCTCATGATCCAAAACATACAAGCTCTTTGGTCAAGCATGGTGGAGGTAGTGTCATGGCTTACTAATCTTTACTGATGATGTAACTCATGGAGGTGGCAGCAGAATGAATTCAGAAGTCTACAGAAACAGTCTGTCTGCCAATTTACAGAGAAATGCATCCAGTCTAATTGGGAGGAACTTCCTTATGCAGCAAGACAATGACCCAAAACACAACAAAGAATTTCACCAGGGGAAAGAAGTGGAAGGTTTTAGACTGGACAAGTCAATCATCAGACTTTAAATAGAGCAGCATTTCACCTCCTGAAGAGGAGACTGATGAGAGAAACCCCCCCAAACAAACAGTGACTGAAAGATGCTATAATACAATCCTGGAAAAGCATCACAAAAGAAGAATGCAGTAATTCCAAGCAAGGGATTTGTTACCAAATATTAAGTATTATTTACTTGAATTAATTTTAAGACTATATTTACCTATAATTTTGATCACCTTAATTGATCAAAATTATATTGATATACAATATATTTATTTAATGATATACAATATATATGCACCTTAATTGTGGGGGATCAAGCTGAGAACCTCTACGTGGTGATCCCTAGTAACGACCTTGGTCGGCTAATCTCAGCAACTTAATTTTCAGAAGGAAGCATTTTTGATCGTTACATCGATGATGACAAGCACCAAGGCCTGTATCCTCCAGCTGACTGTTGAAGGACTTACAAGAACTAGAAGAGACCTTATCCACCATCTAGTGGATGAAAACAACACCAGTGTGATTCTCCTGCAAGAGACCCATGCTGACAGCGAAGACAAACTCACAATTGGAGGCTACATCACTATAGCCTATATACTCAACAAGTACCATGGTATTGCTACCTATGTGCATGAAGGCATCCACGTGAAATCCATCCAAAAATCCCCAGAGGGCAGCCAGATCCAGTGGACCTGTGCCACCATTGAGAATGTATCCATAATGAACATGTACAAGCCCCCGCCAAATGCAGCCAACATCCAAAGCTTACCCCCTGTAAGCACTACCACCATTGCCTGTGGGGACTTCAACAGCAGAAACACCTTATGGGGTTATTCGGATACTAACGAGAATGGCAAGATAGTTGCCCAGTGGGTTGAAATATCTGACCTACATATGGTTTATGAGGGCGAGGGGGAGGGGAGCATTCTTTTCAGGCCACCACAGACATGGGGGGGGGGGGGGGGGGGGGGGGGGGGGGGGGGGGGGGGGGGGGGGGGGGGGGGGGGGGGGGGGGGGGGGGGGGGGGGGGGGGGGGGGGGGGGGGGGGGGGGGGGGGGGGGGGGGGGGGGGGGGGGGGGGGGGGGGGGGGGGGGGGGGGGGGGGGGGGGGGGGGGGGGGGGGGGGGGGGGGGGGGGGGGGGGGGGGGGGGGGGGGGGGGGGGGGGGGGGGGGGGGGGGGGGGGGGGGCACAAGATGGAATCCTGACTTGTGCTTTGTCTCTAACTCAATCGCTCAATCTTGTGAATGTTGTGTACTGGACAAGTTCCCATGATCTGGACACTGTCCCATTGTCATTGGCACTGAAGTTGGAATGAAGATCAACAGTCTTGGCAAAAAGAGGTGGAATTTTCATAAGGCTAACTGGAGTAAATTTGCCAGCCTTACCGACTTGTTATCCTGCGACCTCTTGGATCCATCAGGGCCAGCCACAGACACCTCCATGGCCTTTACATCCCTGCTCTCCTCTGCTGCTAAGGCATCTATCCCCCGAGGCAGATGTGACACGTATATCCCCTGCTGGGACGAAGAGTGTGAGGCAGCCTTCCAAGACTACAATGCAGCAAGCATAGGTGAGAAGCCTACCAAGGGCGATCAGCTAATGCATATTCTTGGAAAAAAGCGACAGGCACGGTGGGAGGAAACTGTCACCTCAATTGAATTCACCCATTCAAGCCAAAAGGCATGGGCTACTATGAACCACCTTTCAAGGCACAGTAGCAAACCCAAGCCATGCCTCGTTAGCGCTAATTCTATTGCATCAGTCCTCATGGATCACGGCAAATGGAAAAACAAGAGCGAAGGATCCAAGCTGCACACTTATGAAGTCAACAGGAAGATCAAAGAGACCACTGCCCACCAACCTGCCTCAACGAATCTCTCCAGACCAGTTACCCTAGAACAGCTAATGGACGCCATTCTATGCCTGAAAAAGGGTCAAGCCCCCAGCATCGATTTGGTTCATGCAGAATTCTTCTGCTACCTGGGAACCTTGAATGGCTACGCCAGTTCCTCTCCAATTGCTTGGCCACCCTATCCATCCCTGCTGTATGGCAGCAAGCCCAAGTGGTTGCCATTCTCAAACCTAAGAAACCAGCAGACAACCCCAAGAGCTACAAGCCAATCTCGTTGCTCTGTATTATGTACAAGCTGATGGAGAGAATAATTCTGGCATGCATCAACGATATCGTTGAAATACACCTTCCACGAGAGCAGGCTGGTTTCCGTAAAGGTAGCTGTACCACGGACCAAATAGCCCATCTTGTCAATGACATTGAAGCGGCCTTCCAGAGAAAAGAAAAGGTTGGAGTAGTCTACATCGACCTGACAGCTGCATATGACACCATATGGCACTGCAGACTTTACCTGAAGCTCCTACAACTGATACCTGATGTGAAGCTTGTGAAGTTCATTACGCTCATGCTTCAAAACCGTTCCTTCTATGTGGTTAATTCGAGTGGCGAACGAAGTAGGAAACGGCACCTCCAAAACGGTCTGCCGCAAGGCTCTGTCCTTGCCCCATCTTCTTCAATGTCTACATAGCAGACTATCCTGTCACAATGTCAACCAAGTACATGTACACAGATGACAGTGTAATCGGCTATGCAGCTGAAACCTACGAGGAGATCCAGTCCATTCTAGAAGCAGACGTCTCTACTCTCTGCAACTACTTCAGCCTCTGGCACCTGAAATTAAGCAAGTCCAAAACGATTTGCTTGATTTACCATCTAGCTAATTGACTTGCAAAAAAGAAGCTGGAGATAAAGATGCAGGACAAGAAGCTGAGATTCGACCCACAGCCCATATTCCTCAGTGTGACCCTGGACCACAGCCTTACATTCAGCCCTCACCTTAAGAACGTAGCTAATAAAACCTCCAAATGTGTTAATATCATCAAAAAGCTCAGTGGAATACAGTGGGGAGCCAGTTTCAACACTTTACGAACATCAGCCCTTAGCCTTGTGTATTCCGCTGCTGAATATGCTGCAGCTGTCTGGTCTCATAGTGTCCACACCAAGGCTGTCGATGTGGTTCTCAATGAAGCAGTGTGCCTTATCTCTGGGACCTTGAAGCCTACACTGACTGAGATGCTGCCCGTAGTCTCAGGAATTCCTCGTGCAAGCATCTGGCGAGACTATCAAGTCCTCAAGCTAGCAGAGAAGGCATGCGAGGAGAATAGCCTCATTCCACCAACTCAGGATGACAACACCCCTCAGTGGCTATCAAGGCAGCACTTCACCATCAAAGCTGCAGCGCTCATGAGAGCTGGACCGGCTTCCGACTCCTGGGTGGAGCAGAGATGGCGGAAGGAATGGAGCCGCTCATGCACCACCTTGCACTCCTTCATTGATTTCCCCTCTGCAAAGCCCTGCGGTTACCATCTCACCCGCAAGGCATGGACCCGCCTCAACCATCTCCGCACTGGATGGGGCAGGACCCAGTCTTTCCTCAAGACGATTGGAGCTAGTGAGGACGACGCCTGCCAGTGCGGTCGCACGCAGACAATCCCCCACATCCCTCAGGAGTGCCCAACCTTCAGGCCACCCCATAGGTCTGACGGTCTCACTAAACTGGACGCGGACACAGTCAGCTGGCTGGAGAATGCTGGCATCTCAGTGTAATTCCCGAGGAAATTACACAAACGAATGAACCTTAAAATCAGGTGGTCCAACACCAAAGGTGCCATTTTCTATGTTGTTTAACAAATCTGGATGTAAATATCAGAAAATGAAAGGTGAAATTCTGATCTATTCTCTCATATTAATTTTCTGATCTCAAACCAAAATGAATTCCCTGTATAGCTAGCAAGCAATAAATAAATAAATAAATAAATCCTTGCCATTCCAGTACTTTCAGAAGTTTCTGCATTCATCATCTTCAGTGCTTAGTTGCTAATCTTGTTTGAGACCCATGGACATCATTAGACACCTTTCCAGTTGGTTCTCTTGCTGGTCTGTATATCATCAGCTTTACAGTAGAATTTATACCATGTTTATGAAAGAATTCCACTACATACTGCCTTCTTCACATATGATATCTCATCTCATTATCTCTAGACACTTTATCCTGTTCTACAGGGTCGCAGGCAAGCTGGAGCCTATCCCAGCTGACTACAGGCAAAAGGCGGGGTACACCCTGGACAAGTCATCAGGTCATCACAGGACTGACACATACACACAGACAACCATTCACGCTCACATTCACACCTACGGTCATTTTAGAATCACCAGTTAACCTAACCTGCATGTCTTTGGACTGTGGGGGAAACCAGAGCACCCAGAGGAAACCCACGCAGACAGGGGAAGAACATGCAAACTCCACACAGAAAGGCCCTCGTCGGCCACGGGGCTCGAACCCGGACCTTCTTGATGTGAGGCAACAGCACTAACCACTACACCACCGTGCCGCCCCCACATATGATATTTTATTTAGAAAAAAAAAGCTTGCATTAATCTCAAAACCCCATAGACCCATCATATTTTGATTAACTCTTTTTGCCAAAGGCCAAAAGAATGGAATTTCCACCTGTTTTGGGGTGCCCATGTTCAGCATTGAATTTATTTGTGATGTCACACTCCACAATAGTTGTTAATGGCTCATATAAAAGGAGACACTCCAGGCTATATAAAAGCAGACACTCAGGGCTTTTTTTAATGAACTTGATAAGTTTGAATGTTATAATTCTCTTGTGGCAATTGCATACAGTGTTTTACTATCAAAAAAGCTTTAGTTGTGCTGTCTGTTTTATCTCTGTATCAGGATGTGGAGAGATGTTTGCCATAAGCTAAACACACAGTCACAATCTACACGCAGAAACCCAACAGTGTCTTGACTAATCTTCTAACAACCTTGTGGTGATAAAATATTTTTGTTTGTTTATCCTGAATGAAAAGGTCCAATAAGTCAATTTCCATGCCAGTGTACTGCGAGAAAGGCTTCAATAATGTATTTTTATAATCACAAAATGCAGATTGTTCCACATCTCTTTTGTCTGAACTTTTACACAAGTTAGTTTTTGTGCTATATATAAAACCTTTGTTGGAAAAGAAAATGTACTATTTTACAGTAATATTTTCACGTAAATGATAGCTATCCTCCTTTTTGATATAATTGGAAACTTTTAGGATTAGGTAATAAATAGAGTACATAATGTGAAAGATGGATTACCAGAAACAGGAACTACCAATATTCTTAATGCATCTGTGAGCTTCCTCTGTAGCCAGTAGAAAGTCTTGTTTTGGGGCGTCGTGGCTCAGGCGCCATACCATAAATCCGGGGACCCGGGTTCGATTCCGACCCGAGGTCATTTCCCGATCCCTCCCCGTCTCTCTCTGCCACTCATTTCCTGTCCTGTCTCTACACTGTCCTATCCAATAAAGGTGAAAAAAGCCCCCCAAAAAAGAAAGTCTTGTTTTGTTGAGTACTGTCAAATACTTTCCATTTCCAAGAAGGGGTGAGCTCACCAGGGCACAGAATGAGAGGATATGGTGGAATATGGATTTCAGTTCACTTGGGTATCAGAGCTGAATGGTGGAACTGACCTTTGTACCAAACCACCACAAACTGAACACTGAATATTTAAAAATGAAAATTGATGGTTTGGATGGGTGTGTTAAGTATTTTGAAAGCACTGGACTTAGTTTGGAGAAATATGTTATATCAGCTGAGAAAAATACAAGCAAAGAAATGCAATGCCAATCAAAGAGCAGAAGTTGGTTATTTACTACTTTAACCCATGCTGTCTCAGAGCTAGTAGTATGTATGTATGTATGTATGTATGTATGTATGTATGTATGTATGTATGTATTACTACTTTAACAAGCACTGTTTCAGAACTCAGAAAAAAGAATTGGGTTTCAGTGTCAAAAACATCTGAGAGAAAGATAGCAGCACTATGACATAAAAAATAGACTTTATTAATCACAAATTTAATTAGGAATCACATATTTACTCCTATATGCAACATAGCAATACCAGCTGATTGAGGTATAGCCTTTTCAGTCATGCGATATGTGCATGCTCTGTTAATATGATCTCAAGATTAAAAATGCACAGTGTTGATTGTAAATATGAATAAGCACACATTTCATTTATAAAGGCCATCATTTTCAGCCAATTATTTATTGCCCCAAGCTTTATAGATTCAGCACTACTCCTAGACCATCTCTACAACTATAATGGCTTTGCTGGAGTGACTGATTATAGAATAAATTACAGTTGTATTTCAGCCAAAAGTTCTCCTATGCCCATGGCAAGTCCAGTATCATTAAAAACATATTTGCTGTATTTGAGACATCCTTGCTTACCACTTGAAAGGGATTTTGGTGAATTCACCTATCATTGACGTTGCCTAATTGTATTTGGCTAACTGTCTAAACATCTTCATATACTCATTACACTCAGAGTTAACATTAAACCAAACATCACTGAGCATATGTACAGCCCAAAACTTATATTTCATAGTGAAATATTGTGCTTAAAACCGTGTCAGGCAGTTTAAAAATGTCAGACCATGGCACTGGTTCTTCATGCTCGAGGCAATATCATGCAAGGAAAATCTAATTATATTACTGAGACTCACATCTGTTTTTGGCAGTCTGCCCTGCATACAAGTGACTGAATACTGCATTATTCTGGCTTATATCACATGCGATAAAAAGGATTTCCAAGTTTCAAGCACCTGTGTGTTCTTGATCGAGAAGCCTCTGATCTCCTTGTACCTTTTGTACATCTCTTTAAGTACATTTTAAGAATGGAGTCAATTTCAGAACCTTGGTCAAATACTACCTAAACACTGAATGAAATATTTGATGTATGTGATTCCCATGCAAGGATGAGCTTATCTGCTGACATTTTAGGATCTTGGAGTTAAAAGAGAGATTTAATATTGGTCTATAATTTAAAATCTAACATAGATCAAGGTTAATTTTCTTTATTAATGGTTTAATAACTGTTAGTTTAAAAGATTTAGCTCCATAGCCTATGCTAAGGGAGACTATTATTGTTAACAGGTCTGATTACTTCTGATAGTATTTCTAGGAAAATTCTAGGGATTAGCAAGTACAGCATTATCTGTATCTGTTAACCATATGAATTATCGGTATCCGTACTCGGAGTGGGCGGGGCCTAACCCAGAAGTGGGCGGGATTTAACCCGGAAGCGGGTCTGGTTGTCTTGAAACGGGCGGGGCTTTAACCAGTATGTTATTTTAAGCATGCAATTGATATGGGTTGATCAGAAATTGTTATATTTATTGCTGATTAGAAAACTATTTACAGGACAGCATCAGCATTGCGCTTCAGATCAATGGTTTTGATCACGATAGCAAACAAACTATTTACAGAACAAGCTTTGCAACAATGAATACAACACATGGTTGCAATTATGAAATGTAATGAACAAGAGTTTTCATACTCAACATAACTTTCTTTTTTTAACTTTTAATTTTTTTATGATCAGTGTGATTTTTTTTTTTTTGGTTCTTTTTTATTTCTTTTATTTTCACACCAGGTGTGTGTGTGTGTAGCTTAATTTGTAATATTATTTATACCACTACAACCTAGAAAGTGTCAGACACTCAGTGTATGAAGTAAAATAGAGTGACTGAGGGAGAGACAGAGAGCTGTTCTCTGTGTGAGTGAGCAGAGCGGTGTGTGTAGGGGAGGGGCGCTGTGACACTGTGTGAGGATTTTCATTCAGTCCGAGCACAGATATTGACTCGTATTACTCGTATAATACTCGTACTCGGCAAAAGTGCTTTATTCTTACCGGATACTCGTTTCAGCCGAGTATCCGGCTCAACTCTAGAAAATTCATAGGTGCCATGGGTTGTATAGATGAGAAGATCTGTGAAATTAATTATGCTGCTAGCTTGGTGTAAACAGTAACTCTGCTGATGTGGTCATATTCATCCTCATGGCCACATGCTTTGCTAGTACTGACACTTAATTCATTTTCATGTTGTAAAGACTTCAAATGCTATTACCACATTTAGAATCAATGTTTTGTCATCTTGAGTTGAATTTGTTCACAATGGTTAATGGTGAAAGAATACAAGGCTAAAAACTACAGAATGACTAAATTCATACCCAGGAATTAAAGTTATAGACATGCTATACTTTCTAAAGATTCATCTATCCATCATCTGTAGCCTGTGCAGGGTTGCAGGCAAGCTGGAGTCTATCCCAGCTGACTATGGGCAAGAGGCAGGGTACACCCTGGACAAGTCTCCAGATTATTGCAGGGCTAACACATAGAGACAAACAACCATTCACACCTACGGTCAATTTAGAGCCACCAATTACCCTGACCTGCATGTCTTTGGACTGTGGGGGAAACTGGAGCAAACCCACACAGACACAAGGAAAACATGCAAACTCCACACAGAAAGGCCCTCATCAGCCACTGGGCTCAAACCCAGAACCTTCTTGCTGTGAGGCAACAGTGCTAACCACTACACCGCCATGCCACCCTTTCTAAAGATTGTTACATTCTAAATCCAAAACTGCTAAGAGTCTTTGTCCATGGATTAGGGTCTATAGGCAATCTTTGTACAACTATATTTCTAGAACAGCCAAAACCCAAGGTTATGGGAATAAAGAGACAATGTTTGTTGCATGTGGTGACATCAGGTGTGTGCTTAGAGACCTTAAATGTGTTGTTGTTAAGTATAATGTAGGAACCTTACAGTAAATTCATTGACAAATTCATACAGTTCATGGTATGTCTCACTGTTTAAGCTCTTTTTATTTCATACTTTTTCTTTTTCTCTCTCCCCACTTTCTGCAGCTGTTGGGAGAGGATCGTTTTCAAGACATTGAGAAGATTAAAACCATTGGCAGTACATACATGGCCGTGTCTGGCTTGTCACCAGAAAAACAGGTAAAGCACAAAAAACTGATAAAGTATGTATTTTGATGAAAAAAAAAATCAGCAAGATGTTAATAGCTGAACTTGAATAAATATATGGTACAACATGATATTGCAGAGGCAGCAGGAATTCAAATTGGGCTATAACAAAAAAATTCTCCATCAACCGTATAAACATGCCAACTATATTGTGTGTTTTTATTGTGTATGGAGGATGAAGATGCATCTTCATCAAAGGCATTGCTTATTTCTCATGCAAAAAATAAAATAAAATGGAAGATAACAGGATGTGCTGGATCAAGTGCTATTTTATAAGCTGCTGGAGGCCATATTGCTCAAATTAAGGCTCACTTTACAGTGATTAAGACTATTCACTAACAATATACTAGACTGCAGTTGAAGTCCTATGTAATAGCCTGTAATCATCATATTAGTCTTTTTTGCTTTGATTTTTAAATTCTCTTTCATTTATGTTGTATCCTCCATTAGACAGCAAAGAAAAGTTCAGTTTAGTTGGTTGGGTTCAATGCCCGAACTGATGATCATATCATCAGTTTTTCTTTAGCTAATCAGACACAAGGTACGCCACCACTCTTGCCAGAGCGGTTGGGGGTTAGGTGCCTTGCTCAAGGGCACTTAAGTCAATCCTGCTAGTCTGGGGAATCGAACCAGCAACCTTTTGGTCCCAAAGCTGTTTCTCTAACCATTAGGCCATGACTTCCCTGGCACACAGATGAAATCAAAGAAAAAAAACACTTATTTCCTCCTATCAGCCAGATAGTATTCTATTTTCTATCCCAGGGTTTTTTTTTTCTAGGCTTAAAGGCAAAAATGCTTGTGTTTAAAGACAGTGGTCTAGACACTACTGAAAAAAAAATCCTTCCAATCGCTTCCACTCAAGAAAAAATCTGGCAACATACAAAGAGAAAATCAGAAAATCAATTTAAGCAGCTGCAGAGAAGAAATCTGAATACATGCAAAATTTCCCCACATAAATATTGATGCCACTTTTGGACCAAAATCACCAACTCTGAATACAGCACTTGATATATTAAATAAATCTGTGCATGTTTCTCTCTCTCTGCATGTCTATGTGTGTAGCAATGTGAAGATAAATGGGGTCATCTGTGTGCTCTGGCTGACTTTGCCATTGCTCTAAATGAGAGCATACAAGAGATCAACAAACACTCCTTTAACAATTTCCAACTCCGAATTGGTAAGAGACCATTCCTTCAAACAAATTCATTCTGGAATTCTGGGAGAACTTCAGAAAATTCCACTCTTGTCTTTTCTCTTTATCTTCTGGTTTCTCCACTTCTTACACATGTTCTTTCTTTTCCTCTGTTTTCTTCTTTGTCACAGGAATGGCCCATGGCTCTGTGGTAGCAGGTGTAATTGGTGCTAAAAAGCCTCAGTATGACATTTGGGGGAAAACAGTGAACCTGGCAAGCCGCATGGACAGCACAGGTGTGAGTGGAAAAATTCAGGTCCCTGAAGAGACATACAGCATCCTGACAGAGCGCGGCTTTGCCTTTGAATACCGTGGTGAGATCTATGTGAAGGGCATCAGTGAGCAGGAGGGCAAAATCCGAACACACTTCCTTCTAGGCCGTGTGCAACCCAACCCACTCATCCTGCAGCCCCGCAAGCTTACAGGCCAATACTCGCTGGCCGCTGTGGTGCTTGGCCTTGTCCAGTCACTCAACCGCCAAAAGCAGAAGCAGATCCTCAACGAGAACAACAACTCAGGCATCATGAAGGGCCACTATAACCGCAGGACCCTGCTGGCACCCACAGGGCCTGATGCCAGCCATGCTGAGATGACCACAGACAAGAATGAACTGGCCTAAAGACTACAGCCTTTTCTTTTTTTTTTTTACTAAAATTATGGAAGAAAAAAAATTTAAACAACGTAGAGATGGCCTGAGGATAAAGACTGAGCAAAGCACCACAACGCCTGACTAAAAGACTGAGCTGCCCCAAAGACTGTCTGATAAACTGCCTGCGTGTCTGTATTGCTGTTTCTTTTTGTAGTATTTCTTTTGTATTTCAAACACAATAAAGGGGTTTAATTTTTTATAAATACTTGAGGGGAACCTGATTTTTTTTAACACTGGATTATTGCCCATCAATAATGTTCCTTGCATGTAATACAGTACCTACTGAGAGTTTTGGAAAAGAGATGAATTCAGAAACAAATTATGGACCTGTTTCCCCTCCCCCCCCCCAAAAAAAAAAAGTCTGGGCTGATGTGTATAACGCTTCATAAAATATGAGAAGTCTCTTAAAGACTGGAAAAAATATTGTTAAAAGCTGGGAGTCAAAATGTATCTTTAAAGGTTTTCAGAAAAACTCTTAGTGTGGAGTAGGAGTTAATCTTAGGAGTAAATCTTAAGCATGAAGTACAACATGAAGCCCAAAGCACAATCATACCAGTGTTGAAATCTCTCCTATTTGTATAATAATAATAATAATAATAATAAGAACAACAACAACAACAACAAGTGTTGCCAGGCAAAACAAACCTCACCCGGTAGGACTTATGATGAATATGAAGGAAGATATCACGAAAGAAATAGGTACCCTATGGGTCCATGTGGCTACTGCTTATAAATAAAATTGTTTTCTGATACCATGTCCATACAGTAAATATAGCATATATATTTACTCTATGAGGCAGTAGCCACAAAAATAAAGCGTAATCCAAAAATGAACAATTTAAAAATCACAGAAGTAAAATATACCAAGTGTCTGTACTTTAGTATATTATTCTACTCTTACCTCTTACAGTTTTCGAAACTGAAACCTCCGAACCGAAGCTGACATACACACGCTGTCGCCATGACTGAAAATCTTATTTCTCAGAAATGGCCTGGCGCTAGAGCTCAGTGGAACGCACTTTCCCTCTGTAATAAGCATAAACATGTCTGAAAGTGATTTCTTTATTTCAAATGGTGAACCGAATTGTATACACTCACCGGCCATTTTAATCGGAACATGTGTATGCGCATGGGCAGTGCACGATTGTTACACTCTTACATTCTTATAGCACGATGACACAGTGGCTAGTGCCTCTATATGAGGTAGTAGCCACAACAAAAACAATTTTGACCTTTTTGGTGACCTTGACCGGATGACCCTCAAAATGTTGGAGGTTCTGTTTGAGACCAATGCCCATCTATCCTGAAAGTTTCATGAAGATTGGTCCAGCCGTTTTCCCATAATCTCGTTAACAAAAAAAAAAAAAGAAAGAAAGAAACCAGACTAAAAACAATACCTCGCCCCCTGGTGGACTCCGTCCCGGGGAAAGTAATAATGCCACAGCCATCTGTAGCCAGGAGTCCAAGAGAGCAAAATTGGCTGTCATGAGGGACAGCTCTGAGTCTGTTATGCTGCACTGTAACTTTACAGTTACAAAATTACAAAGTCTGGAGGATGCACATGCTACCCTTCATTTATTATGTGTATATTCATACATCAGGAAGCCATTGTGTGTTATTAACCACTAGAGAGAACTATGCAGAATTTTTTTTCCCTAAACAGGGACGTTTTCTGTCATATTTGTTAGCTAACTTAGCGCCCATAAAATAAATCAATACAGTAAGGTGTCATTGAAAATAAATAAATTACATGTTCATAGTTTATGCTTCAACTAAGCTTGATAGCTTATACTGAGCCTTACTTTGCTGGCTAGTTTACTAATACACAATGTAAGGTTATTGCTCCCATTATCCATGCTAACTAGCATAATTTCTCAGCAAACCAAACCTGAGGGTCTTATTGTTATTGTTTAATCAATTAACTCCACAACTCCATCTCTACCATACGTGCTCTTTTATCATATTTCACAGCAAATTTTATGCAACAGTCAATGAGGAGAGGGACTTAAAGTGCTGATGACACGTTTTGGCGATGTTTTATAACATAAAAAGTAATTCCCGATGATCCATATATTAATTCACGAAGGCGCCTATTTTACAAGTTATGATAAAAAACGCGGCTATTTGGGCACATTTGACGGGGCTGCAGCACCCAGGAAACGAAAGAGGAGGAGGAGCTATATGACGTCAGCGAAAGAACCTTCCTCCTAACTTACCAGTTTGTTGTTGATGCGACAGGTGTTCAGTTTATCATTATTAGTATTTTTATTAGACATTATATATATATATATATATATATATATATGGTGGTGTAGTGGTTAGAGCTGTCGCCTCACAGCAAGAAGGTCCAGGTTCGAGCCCCGTGGCTGGCGAGGGCCTTTCTGTGTGGAGTTTGCATGTTGTCCGCGTGGGTTTCCTCTGGGTGCTCCGGTTTCCCCCACAGTCCAAAGACATGCAGGTTAGGTTAACTGGTGACTCTAAATTGACCGTGAATGTGAGTGTGAATGGTTGTCTGTGTCTATGTGTCAGCCCTGTGATGACCTGGCGACTTGTCCAGGGTGTACCCCGCCTTTCGCCCATAGTCAGCTGGGATAGGCTCCAGCTTGCCTGCGACCCTGTAGAAGGATAAAGCGGCTAGAGATAATGAGATGAGATGAGATATATATATATAGTTATTATGCCTTTGCGTTGTGTTGCCGGCTTTTGCTCCAAAACCCACAAGGATGGGGTAAGTTTATTCAAGTTTCCCAGAGATCCCGAGCTGCATGCGAAGTGGGTGAAGCAAGTCAGGCGGACTCGTGACAAGTGGGAGCCCTCACCAACATCCGTCCTGTGCTCTGAACACTTCAATTTGGATTGTTTTGACACCCTTCCCAGCTTAAAGGAATCTCTTGGGTGTGCAGTTCAGCACAAACGTGTGTTACTACCATCAGCAGTGCCTACACAGTGTTGCCAGATTGGGAGGTTTCCCACCCAGTTGGGCGGTTTCAAGTGCATTTTGTTGGATTTTGAACATATTTTGGGCTGGAAAACGTCAGCAGTATCTGTTTCCAGATCTGTTGCCAGATACTGCTGAAGTTTTCCAGCCCAAAATATGTTCAAAACCCACCCAAATGCACTTGAAACCGCCCAACTGGGCGGGAAACCTCCCAATCTGGCAACACTGTCAGTATTCCAGAGGGGGTCTACTAGTAGCTATGCCGGATCCAAAGACAGTCCTCCTGTCAGAACATGTGTTGTGAAACGACATAAGATAAAGGTACGTAGAGCTATAGATTCTACATGATAATCATAAATGTAATCATAAAGTCGGCGTGATATCAGTCATGTATTTGCTTGTGAAAGCTTGCGGCTTTCATGTAACTGCCGCCTAGCAACGAGAGGCAAAGGGTAAAGAGGGTAGGCTATCATAGATTCTATTCGGAAGAGATCAACACAATTCTAGACTCCCAGAAGAGGAAGAGCTAGCACTAGAGAGTTCACCGGCGTTTTCATGCGCCATTTCCATTGAGTAGAACAGCCAGTGAACCGCAGCGTGTTCTTCCGCTGACGTCACAACATGGCCGCGAGCCACAGACCCAGTTTTCTTGCGCTGTGCAATTGAAAGTTGGATATTCGCGTAACAACAGCTTCTTTTCACGTAATTATAACAGAAATCTAACATGTTTGCCATGTTGTATAGTTTATTTAAGAAATTGCATAGAGTCATGTTCGTGTCATCAGCCCTTTAGTATAAGCCTTTAAAGGCATAGTAACTATATTTGGAATAGCAGCAATGACCTGTTTTATGGTTAGACCTTATCTTGGGTATTCCAACTAAAATTAGGATTATACTTCAGGATTAAAGCATTTGTGCAGATAAATTGGATGGCTTAACTGGTAGTTTTGATAAGTTGTAATTATATAATAAAAAGACAAGAGATCACCCACTTTACAGAACACAAAATTGGAAATAATTGTGCATATTAAGTAAGGACTTAACAAAAAATCTCTCAATCAATCTTAAATGTATTTTTCAAGGAAGCCATGACAGACCATCATAACCAATACTATTCATTATAAAATAACTTTTAGCATTGAGCCTATTTTATGTTATGATACACTATATGGCTAAAAGTATGTGAGCATGTGAAGATCACACCTATAAGTGACCCTTCCCCGAGAAGGTAAGGTCTGGAAGTTGACGCAAATGCAGTTTCATGAGTTTAATTTACAGTGTAGGCAAACAGATCCAAACTGTGAGTCAGAATCATTACCAGAAACAGGTACAAAATCAGGCAATGTTAATGCTCATGTTTTTAAAATGAGACAAGCACATGTGCATGTGATGGTCAGGTGTGCACATGCTGTATTTTTAGCCATATAGTGTTAAAGTTCATATTGCAGAATTACACCAGGGTTCCAGTCAAGCAGAATAAACGCTGCATAGTATGTGGAAGCACACTATACTTTTCTTTTAATTTAGTGATATTTCCATGTAAAACTGGCTGCCAGCCTGTAACTTAGGATCCTCCCCAGATAGCAAATGATGTTATTTCAATGTTGATATTTGGTCAAGATGGTTGATTTACAGTTATAGTTGAACACTGATGGTGGATCAACCATTAATCAACCACTGATAAAATAAAAAGTTGAAAAAATGTGTTCGAATCAATGTAATGGTTGAAGGAAACATTTGATCAATGTTGAATGTTGATTTTGTTGTCATCATACACTGCACCACTGGATGGAAGCCTGGGGTGCACGCTGGGTGAGACCATTTTGTGGGAGGGGGGTTTCCTATATTTCATTGAATTTCATTTATTTAATTTAGAATTTTAATAGAGCACAAGGAACTATGAAGAATAGATTATTATTTATGGTTATATGCAAATTTTGTGTGTGCAACATGTAAGGAAAAAACAAACAGAAAATTCTACCGTACCGGCCACTATTTGGAATGGTCCAAATAACCGTCTCTCAGAAGAACTTTCAGAAGAGCTCGAGCTCCATTGATGACGAGACTTGCGACCATAGACTGTCCGTGCTTGCGACTGAAGAAATTTGCTTCAACAACACTGGCCAGTTCTCCTCTTTGTGGTAGTGTGGTTAAAAATAGTGGTTAAGTGAACATGTGCTTGTACACATGGTACTCTGATGGACAAGAACCCCATCCCACCTCACACCCAGTGTTCCTGGCATAGGCTCCAGATTCACCACCATACTGAGTAGGATAAAACAGTGACTGAGGATTACTATACAGACTTATTATGACATGTTATGTATTCTCATCTCATTATCTCTAGCCACTTTATCCTTCTACAGGGTTGCAGGCAAGCTGGAGCCTATCCCAGCTGACTATGGGCGAAAGGCAGGGTATCTACACCCTGGACAAGTCGCCAGGTCATCACAGGGCTGACACATAGACACAGACAACCATTCACACTCACATTCACACCTATGGTCAATTTAGAGTCACCAGTTAACCTAACCTGCATGTCTTTGGACTGTGGGGGAAACCGGAGCAAATATTCAAATATTTTGTTAGTCGGGGAGTTATTTGAATTGTACAGTAAGTTTAACTGCTAGTACTGTATTTAGGCAATATTTTATTGTCCAGGTAAAGACTGTATAATCCTTTCTGGTTCATATCATATCTGGTTCATGTCCACAGACAGGCCTTTCCATCATTGTGTACAGTGAAACATCAACATCAACCCAATTTCTCACAGTGGTGCAGTGGTTAGCACGGTCACCTCACAGCAAGAAGGTTCCAGGTTCAAACCCAGCAGCCGGCGAGGGCCTTTCTGTGTGGAGTTTGCACGTTCTCCCCGTGTTTGTGTGGGTTTCCTCCACAGTCCAAAGATGTGCAGTTAGGTTGACGTGGGGCGGCCTTGGGCTGAGGTGCCCTTGAACAATTCCCAAATAGCAAAAATCAGTTGAATCAACATTGAAATAGCGTTTGGCAGAAAACATTGAAATGATATTGAAAGTGTCCCCTTGAATTTGGGTTGAATCAACGTTGAATTTTCAACCCTATCAGCATTGAATCAGTAGTGATTCAACCATCATCTAAATAGAAATTTCTATTTAGATGATGGTTGAATCACTACTGATTCAATGCTGATAGGGTTGAAAATTCAACGTTGATTCAACCCAAATTCAAGGGGACACTTTCAATATCATTTCAACATTATTTCAATGTTTTCTGCCAAACGCTATTTCAATGTTGATTCAACTGATTTTTGCTATCTGGGTCATGATAATGGAAAAGCAGGTCAAAACAGAATGCTTGTTTCTTCATAAAATGAACTACAGTAGAAAAAACACACCAGGTAAGAACTCTGGATTCTGAACATTGCCAGAAAGCGTGACATTAAGGAAGGGGTGAACAGCCATGGCTGTCTTTGGTACTTGCAACAGAACAGTGGGTGCTTTATATGATCGTGTGAGGAAACCCACCAACATCCCAGAGTTGAAGCTGTTCCGTACAAAGGAATGGGCTAAAATTCCTCCAAGCCGGTGTGCAGCAGGACTGATCAACAGTTACCAGAAACATTTAGTTGCAGTTATTGCTGCACAAGGGGCTCACACCAGATACTGAAAGCAAAGGTTCACATACTTTTGCCACTCGCAGATATGTAATATTGGATCATTTTCCTCAATAAATAAATGACCAAGTATTTTTGTCTCATTTGTTTAACTGGGTTCTCTTTATCTACTTTTAGGACTTGTGTGAAAATCTGATGATGTTTTAGGTCATATTTATGTAGAAATCTAGAAAATTCTAAAGGGTTCACAAACTTTCAAGCACCACTGTACATGCCATTTATTCATTATCTGTAGCCACTTATCCTGTGCAGGGTCGCAGCCAAGCTGGAGCCTATCCCAGCTGACTATGGGTGAGAGGCGGGGTACACCCTGGACAAGTCACCAGGTCATCACAAAGCTGACACATAGAGACAAACAACCATTCACACCTACGGTCAATTTAGAGCCACCAATTACCCTAACCTGCATGTCTTTCGACTGTGGGGGAAACCGGAGCACCTGGAGGAAACCCATGCAGACATGGGGAGAACATGCAAACTCCATACAGAAAGGCCCCCATCTGCCCCTGTGCTCAAACCCAGAACCTTCTTGCTGTGAGGTGACAGTGCTAACCACTACACCACCGTGCCGCCCATACATGCCATAACATTATATTTATAGATCAGTATTGTCTTCAAATAATATTATATAGTTTTTTTGTGTATTTCTATACTACAGAACATGATGGAGTGGCTTACAACAAATTTTGAGTGCTGCTGGACTAGAGCTCTCTGCCAGGCTGAGTATTGTTGAAACAGTAAAGTACTGACATTCAAATTCTAAACATTACATAATTAGATGTATTTCTGTTTGGTAAAATTCCTCATCATAGTAGCTGCCCAAGTGTGTAAACACGTGTTACAGATGCTGTTAGCCCAACAGTCAGAAATCAATTCAGTGAACACAAGTAGCCAGTGTTACTACATCTGAATCCATAAATATTTTACATTTTGAAAAATGTCAACCCTTATTATGCCTGCCATCACCATTAATTCAGACAACCAAAGTGTGGTTTCCATATAAGAATGTAATGTCGACTTCACTGTAGTAATCATTAAGGTGTAATTTGTAGAAAAGGATAGGTGGTGCTGGTGGGGCCTAAGGACAATATCCATGAGCTGCTGGAAGGTCATTAGTGTTCCATGAAGTCCAGAAGGTTGTACCTTGTAGTGCTAGTGACCCCCAGGGTGGATAAGGTTGTCTTTCATCTTGCTTCCTCTGTCAGGGAGACCTGCCAGTATACTTTGGTTTCTTTAAAGCCAAACAAAACCGCAAAAAACTCCTTTAATTAATATCCATACAAGACATGTTCAATTATTTGTTTGTTCATATTTGTACCTTTGTACCTGTATACTGTGTACATATTGTTTTTCATTTAAAATAAAATGGTTCTGGGTGCTGCCATCTCACTCTCTCTGAGATTCAAATATTGCACTCCGAGTACAAATTATGTGAGAGAATCTGAGATTGTGCCATCGCTTACCGTATCCACCACATGATTTACCTAGGCTGAGATCTAATGGATACATCACTTCAAAATTGTTGTAAACAACCCTGAAATGCCTGAGTGTCAAGCTCAGACTGAGTGTTAGGCTGTAAAAATAAGCCCGATAATTGAAGCAGTGAATGAACGAACAAACGAATGAACACACACACACACACACACACACACACACGTAAACAGTGAGCAGACACATGCCCAGCCAGGAGGCTGTTTGTTGCCTTTAAAAGTGCTATCATCAGCGACTCACAGTGTTTTTTTTTTTTATGTGGCATGCTTTTGTTTGTTTTTATTCACTGAGAAAAGTGATCTTTTTAGATAGCAAGAATTGCATTGTTGACTAGTATCTATGTCAGTACTGCGTATGCGTTATCTAGCTAAGTGAGATTTAAACTTCATAAAAGTGAAAGCTGTTGATTCGTATTTCATGGCCAGTAAAAATCACATGGCTAGAGAAAATTTCTGATTAGATTTTTAGAATTGGAAGCCTTTATTTGTGACATATACATTACAGCACAGTGAATTTCTTCCTCTGGATTTAACCCATCTGAAGCAGTGGAGAGAGAGAGAGAAAGAGACAGACAGACAGAGAGCAGTGATGCCCAGGATTTTTTTGAGAATTAGAAGCCTTTATTTGATGACTCTGTGTTACAATGGTAAATGGCATACTAGAAGAAGAAACCTTTATTTGTCACATGCACACTTAATGCACAGTGAAATTCATCCTCTGCATTTAACCCATCTGAAGCAGTGAACACACATGCACACACACACCCATAGCAGTGGGCAGCCACACCAGAGCGCCCGGGGAGCAGTCAGGGGTCAGGTACCTTGCTCAAGGGCACGTCAGCCCAAGGCCGCCCCACGTCAACTTAACTACATGTCTTTGGATTGTGGGGGGAAACCAGAGCACCCAAAGGAAACCAACGCAGACACGGGGAGAACATGCCAACTCCACACAGAAAGGCCCTCGCCAGCCGCTGGGTTCGAACCCGGAACCTTCTTGCTGTGAGGCAACTGTGCTAACCACTACACCACCAAACTGAAGCTCTGCAAGAGCCAAACACTACCACTCAAAAGACAGAACCAAGGAACTGAAGTTATTTTTATTTCACAAAGCTTTTGAGTTAGCTGAGGAGAGAGAGAGAGAGAGAGAGAGAGAGAGAGAGAGAGAGAATTAAGTATTGAGTATTTTGACTCCCAGGTCAGTGTGAAGATAATGAGGACTCTGAAGGCAGGTGTGAGAGGGAATATTATATTTATTTTAGTCTTCTTTTTTTCTCAGCCTTTTGGCTTGGCAAACAACTGAACTAAACAGGAATACTATGATACTGAATAGCTCAACAGGGTCTCTGCTTGGCATTTTTCTCACTCCAAGTCAAAGCATACAAAAAAGAGTCATGTTAATCATGTGTGGAACAGGTGTATGCTTATTCATGCAATTACTCACTCCTTCTCCAAGGCTCTGCCTTCCAGTCACAAGCAACATTTGACCTTGTCCCCTGTGCCACAGATATAAAGATACACTATGTGACTAAAAGTCTTTGGACACTTGGCCATCACACCGTGATTGTTCCCTACACTGTTGCCAAAAAGTTGGAAGCACACAATTGTATAGGATGGCTTTAAATGGCTTTAAATTCTCTTACAATTGCAATTTCTCTTCACTGGACCTAACGAGCCGAAACATGTTCCAGCAGGACAATGCCCATGTACACAAAGCAAGATCCATAAAGACATGTTTTGCCTAGTTTGGTGTAGAAGTCGTCAAGTGACCTGCACAGAGCCTTAACTTTCAGGAAGAGACTCAGTGCTATTATTCCCTCTAGGGCAAATGTCACAACATCTGAAATGCAGCAGATGCACATCATTTTGAAACTAGTGTTATGTAGGTAATAAAAATGGACTTGAGTTTCTTTCTGTGAAGGGTGCCAATAATTCTGGAGGGTACTGCAGATTCTTGATTCTTCCACTGTTCCACTGAATTCACATTTGTGTAACTACAGTTTCATATCCAGCAGATGGCACTGAGGACTCTGCTGTCACCTCAGTTTCGAAATGATCAATGAATATGAAATCTTTGATTGCCTCTGGTGTAGAATCAGATAGAAAGAACGAAGTGTTTTAGGATTTATATGTTTTTTTCTTGTTCCCACACTGACTCTGACCTCTGTTTGCCAAGCCTGGAAGAGACCGTGTGTGTGTGTGTGTGTGTGTGTGTGTGTGTGTGTGTGTGTGTGCTTGAAATTTTCTTGGTTTTTTTTTTCTTATCTAGTCTTCTAACATTTTAAACCTGATGCACACGCTAGAGTTTTATTGAGCTAATAAAGTTGTGTGATAGATGCTTCTTTTTTTTGTAATTTTTGGTATGGGTGAAATTTCTGTGAGGAAATGTTTATTTAGCATTTCTTAAGGAGTCTAAGTTTTGAGAAAATCTTCAGGATGGCGGCCTTTCTGATTTCTTGGTAATAAGCTGCTTCATTCATTCATTCATTCATTGTTAACTTCGAGAGAGAGAGACAAAAGAGTGGTTGGTGAGGGAACAATGGCTTATACAATACGTAGATACAATACTACAGTGTAAGTGATAACAGGAATTAACTTGTTTCATGGATGTTTCACAACATCAATAACAATACATAACATAAACTTAACTAGAAGTGGAAAAATATATGATGTGTCATTCCTTAATACACAAACAATAATCAGCATTGGTAAATTATTGTGGTATAAGATTGGGATGTGCTGTTGTTGGAAAATAAAGAATGTCTTGGTGATGACCGCCCAAGGTATTGGTTATTTCCCTTATAATATCAAGCTCCATTGTGTTTTGTTCCCTAATTTTAAGGATGGTAATGCATGTTTAGAATAATCTGACAGACCAAAACAGACAGTTTTCGTTACATATTTACTCACTCATATTAAGAACGCACAAAAATTAAGCTACACTCACTGGCCACTTTAATGGGAACTTGTTCTTGATTTTAAGATTCCTGTTCTTGGCTGCAGGAGTGGAACCCAATGTGGTCGTCTGCAGTTGCATGCTGAGATGCTTTTCTGCTCACCATGGTTGTAAATAATTGCTATGAGTTGCTGTATCCTTCCCGGCAGCTCAAACCAATCTGACCATTTTCCTCTGACCTCTCTTATCAACAAGACATTTCCACCCACAGAACTGTCCCTCACACAATGTTTTTTGCACCATTCTCATTATCTCTAGCCGCTTTATCCTGTTCTACAGGGTCACAGGCAAGCTGGAGCCTATCCCAGCTGACTACGGGCAAAAGGCGGGCTACACCCTGGACAAGTCGCCAGGTCATCACAGGGCTGACACATAGACACAGACAACCATTCATACTCACATTCACACCTACGGTCAATTTAGAGTCACCAGTTAACCTAACCTGCATGTCTTTGGACTGTGGGGGAAACCGGAGCATCCGGAGGAAACCCACGCAGACTCCACACAGAAAGGCCCTCGCCGGCCATGGGGCTCGAACCCAGACCTTCTTGCTGTGAGGCAACAGCGCTAACCACTACACCACCGGTTTTTCGCACCATTCTATGTAAATGCTAGAGACTGTTCGGTATGAAAGCCCCAGGAGATCAGCAGTTTCTGAAATACTCAAACCAGTCCATCTGGCTCAAACCAACACTCATGCCACAGTGAAAGTCACAGAGATCATAACGTTTCCCATTCTGATGTTTGAATTGAACATTAACTGAAGCCCTTGATTTTATGCATTGTGCTGCTGTCAAGGGATTGGCTGATTAGGTAACTGCATAAAACTGTAGGGGGCAGCCTGGTGGTGTAGTGGTTAGCACTGTCGCTTCACGGCAAGAAGGTTCTGGGTTCAAACCCAGTGGCCAATGGGGGGCCTTTCTGTGTGGAGTTTGCATATTCTCCCTGTGACTGTGTGGGTTTCCTCTGGGTGCTCTGGTTTCCTTCAAAGACATACAGGTTAGGTTAATTTGTGGCTCTAAATTGATCGTTAGTGTGAATTGTTGTTTGTCTCTATGTGTCAGCCCTGCGATGACCTGGCGACTTGTCCAGGGTGTACCCCGCCTTTCGCCCGTAGTCAGCTGGTATAGGCTCCAGCTTGCCTGCAACCCTGTACAGGATAAGTGGTTATGGATAATAGAATGGAATAAAACAGTAGGTGTATGGGTGTTCCTAATAAAGTGACCGGTGAGTGCATTTTCTTAGTGTATAAACAATTTTTTTTTAATTAAGGGAAAAAAGCAGGATAGCAATTTGGAACCATAGACACATGTAGCACTTTGCAATAAATGTATGTAATTAAGAAAAATAGTTTACATCAGTTTCCTCTATAGGTTTTCAACACCTCAAGAGTGTACAAGATAAAAATCACCAATTTTTTCTCTAACTTTACATTTATATGTCAACTGGTAAACTTGTCACTTGCGTAGCCTTCTATAGCAATACATTCAAGTGCCTAACTGTCATTGGTTAATGTGGGCTCAAGACGCAGTCCCAAGATAGCATTCAGCCACTGATGTAAACTATGCTACGGTTACAATCCTTTGGGATTAAAAAGCGTCATTTTGAAATTGCTGTAAATTGCAGCCTTTCTTTTTAAAATCCTGCAAAAGGTGTGATTATTTAAAAAATTGGTCTCTGAAATTAAGCAAATTTTTTCATGCTCTCACTCTGTTCTCATGGGTTTCTTCTGGGTTCTCCAGTGTCCTCACACTGTCCAAAAACATGCAGGTAGGCAGATTGGCTATGCCAGGATGCCCTTAGGTGTGAATATATGTGTGCATGGGGCAGTGAGATGGGCCGGCCTCAGATCCTGGGTCAGTTCACTCGTTGTGTGTCTATGTTTATTCGGATAAATGGATGAATTACAAAAACACTCTTCAGGCAGTTTTCTGCTCATGGAACAAATTGATAATAACTTGTTTCTTAAACTTTGTAATAAATCCATCCGTCCATTATCTGTAGCTGCTTATCCTGTGCAGGGTCGTAGGCAAGCAGGAGCCTATCCCAGCTGACTATGGGCGAGAGATGGGGTACACCCTGGACAAGTTGCTGCAGAGTTGACACATAGAGACAAACAACTATTCACATTCACATTCACACCTACGGTCAATTTAGAGCCACCAATTAGCCTCACCTGCATGTCTTTGGACTGTGGGGGAAACCGGAGCACCCGGAGGAAACCCACACAGACACAGGGAGAACATGCAAACTCCATACAGAAAGGCCCTCATCAGCCACTGGGCTTGAACCTAGAACCTTCTTGCTGTGAAGCGACAGTGCTAACCTCTACACCACCGTAATAAATCCTTGTAATAAATCCACAACATTGAATTGCTTTAATTTCAGAACTCTTTTGCTGTTTGTGTGCCAGCATTTGTTTCCAATTTTCCAAAAGAAGTTAATACAGTAGCATTTTCATAGTCTGATCAAATGACATATCTTTGATGGGAAACTATACTCAGTCAGGTGATGGTGATGCTGTATATTATAGTGTTGTGTATTATTTTTTGTTGTATAATTAAACCCTACGAACACAGTGGCTTATGTGTATGTATTCCTCACCTGGGTCACTACTAGTCTTTGTGGAAAGAAGTTATATACTACCATAATCTCTCCATTCTGTTTCCTCTCCTTACGTAGGATGTGTATCCATGGCAACCTAGATCTGCTCATCATGTCACCCTACAGGAAAGGCTTGGTTTGTGTGTGAGTGCGTGCGCATGTTTGTCTGTTGGTTGAGGAGGGTGGGGGGAGGGGTGTACACATATTTCTGAATGTGTCTGCATGTCACTTGTTTTAAGTGTGCAGTTCTGGTTGTGGTTGTCTGCTGGGAAGATTTCTTCCTGTCAGAATGTGTTTGGCTAATCTGTATGCTCAGTGTTCTCACCCATGCACTCAACAGCCAGGCCAGAGAGGACTGATGTTATTCTCGTTGCTGTATTATCTGACAAATAATGACAAGGCATTTGTAATGATGATTAGCGTATTCAATATTTGTGTGTGTGTGTGTGTGGGGGGGGGGGCAGAATGATGGAAAGCATGGAAGAGAGACATCAAAGAGTTAAACAGCATCGAAACTGGCATAAATATGAGCTCAGCTGTGACACTGCAGGCTGTGTGTGTGTGTGTGTGTGTGTGTGTGTGTGTGTGTGTGTGTGTGTGTGTGTGTGTGTAAATGTTTATAATGTGAGAAGCCATCTGTCAGGTCCATCTTTTCTGAAAGCTCCTCACCCTAACAAGCCAATATACACAATATACACACTTTTTACACTACTTTGAAAACACATAACACGTATTTAGTGACAGTCCTGAACCTGTCAGACATCCTGTTGCTTGGCAACCACCCAAGTGTCAGTCCTAGAGTACATCCTAATCTGTTGACTGTTGTGTTTGTGTTTCTGTGCATGTGATGATATTTGTGTGAAGGTAGGAGCATTTTTTGCTCATATTTTTATGTACAATGAACACCAATATTATAATCAATATAAAAACAGTATGAATATCAACATTTATTCATTTATTGTTTAGTTTCTGTAGAAATGGGTGGAGTCAGGTGTCTTAGTGTCATATCAGCTCTATGGATTAATACACAGACATTTCCTTATTATCCCCCATCCAAACGAAGTCCGGCTGTCCGTCCGTCTGATCACGTTTTCGTTTCCGGGCCATATCTTTAAAACTACTGAAGCTATATTCATGAAACTTTGTATACATATCAAGCAACATGTGAACTGGTGCTTTTTGCTATTTTGGACTTTTGAAAAAAAAACAACAATGCATTTTTCAAATTTTTACATAAAAAATAGATTTTGACTTAGTTTCTAAGAGCAATGTTCGTTTCCGAAGCATATATCCAAAACTATTCATAATACGTCTTTGAAACTTGGTATACATGTTAACAAGGTGATGTAGATGTGCCTTTTGATACAAAGAAATTTGAGAAATTTTAATTTTTCATGTTTCCGTGGAAACAATTTCAGACTTTGTCTCTCAGGTTAGGCTTACGGGTAGGTTTTGTTTCCAGAGCAGAACTTGAAAACTATGAGTGGTATGGTCTTGAAAGTTGGTATGTGTGTTGATTAAGTCATGTATATGTGCCTTTTGATACTAAGAAATGTGAGAAATTTTAATTTTTAGTTCACCTGGACGGGGCGGCACGGTGGTGTAGTGGTTAGCGCTGTCGCCTCACAGCAAGAAGGTTCGGGTTCGAGCCCCGTGGCCGGCGAGGGCCTTTCTGTGTGGAGTTTGCATGTTGTCCGCGTGGGTTTCCTCCAGGTGCTCCGGTTTCCCCCACAGTCCAAAGACATGCAGGTTAGGTTAACTGGTGACTCTAAATTGACCGTAGGTGTGAGTGTGAATGGTTGTCTGTGTCTATGTGTCAGCCCTGTGATGACCTGGTGACTTGTCCAGGGTGTACCCTGCCTTTCGCCCATAGTCAGCTGGGATAGGCTCCAGCTTGCCTGCGACCCTGTAGAACAGGATAAAGCGGCTAGAGATAATGAGATGAGATGAGTTCACCTGGACCAAAGGTCTGGTGGGTTTATGCCACAGGCTGCTGAGGTCAGTGTAAAGAGGTAGGGTTGGTTTCCTGTAGCAGAACTTGAAAAATGTGGCAAATAATATCTTGAAACTTGGTATATAGCTGGTATATAGGCCGGGGGATATAGATGACTCTGTCTTCTTGTTTATAAGTCCTATGAATATTTAAATGAAAATTTTGTAAATATTTTAATGTAGTGTTACTGTGGATGGTGTACAAGCCTCTTGAAGTGAGGTCAGCTACTCTGAGTTCTGATTAATAAATTCTAGCAACAATTGTATTTTGTGGTTTACAGTGCTCTGTAATATTAATACTGTATTAAATTATTGTTGGTGGTGCAGTGCTTAGCACTGTAGTCTCACAGCAAGAAGGTTCCAAGTTCAAATCTCACAGCTGACGGGGGCCTTGTTGAGTTTTCATATTCTCCCCATGTCTGTGGGGGTTTCCTCTGGGTGCTCTGGTTTCCCCCACAGTTCAAAGATATGCAGATTAGGTAAAACACCCAGCCACTGGGGTTGCACAGGCCAGTGCATACTTAGTGTCAGTCCCAAGCCCGGATAGATTGGGGAGGGTTCTGTCAGGAAGAGCATCCGGGATAAAACCTATGCCAAATCAAATATGTGGAACAGATCCACTGTGGTGGCCCCTAAAGGGAGCAGCCAATAGAAGAAGATTAAATTATTGATCCAGGATACTGTAGTATAGCGCTTTTTCCTCATGAAATACTGTATATTTACAGCATGTCACTCCAAGTAAAGTTCGTTCACTCACCATCCTGCCAGTCATAAATTCTGCAGATTTTATTTCCACCTACTTCCTCCTGCATATTAATTGTTTCAGAGGAGTCAAGTTGTGCTGGTATTAAATTCTGCATGAATGAGGATTCTTGCTCTCTGCCGGAGGTTAGAGCTCCAAGAGCACTTTATTGTGAACCAATACTTAGTGCAGTTCCTGCATGTAATTGTTTGAGGCTTGTTGAGCGTGAAACTGCATTCAAAATGTATCGAAGGAACTGATGAATGGATTTGTGAATGGAACTCTCTCTCTCACACACACACACACACACACACACACAATGCAAGGAACAAGTTTTTCACCACCTCAACTCAACTTTGTCATTATTGTCACAGAAGAACGAAATGTCGTTTTCTGACTGACCAAGGAGCATAGACAGTTCAAACAACATACAGTGGTGCTTGAAAGTTTGTGAACCCTTTAGAATTTTCTATATTTCTGCATGAATATGACCTAAAACATCATCAGATTTTCACACAAGTCCTAAAAGTAGATAAAGAGAATCCATTTAAACAAATGAGACAAAAATATTATACTTGAACATTTATCTATTGAGGAAAATGATCCAATATTACATATCTGTGAGTGGCAAAAGTATGTGAACCTTTGCTTTCAGTATCTGGTGTGACCCCCTTATGCAGCAATAACTGCAACTAAACATTTCTGGTAACTGTTGATCAGTCCTGCACACTGGCTTGGAGGAGTTTTAGCCCATTCCTCCATACAGAACAGCTTCAACTCTGGGATGTTGGTGGGTTTCCTCACATGAACTGCTCGCTTCAGGTCCTTCCACAACATTTTGATTGGATTAAGGTCAGGATTTTGACTTGGCCATTCTAAAACATTAACTTTATTCTTCTTTATCCATTCTTTGGTAGAACGACTTGTGTGCTTTGGGTCATTGTCTTGCTGCATGACCCACCTTCTCTTGAGATTCAGTTCATGGACAGATGTCCTGACATTTTCCTTGAGAATTTGCTGGTATAATTCAGAATTCATTGTTCCATCAATGATGGCAAGCCATCCTGGCCCAGATGCAGCAAAACAGGCCCAAACCATAATACTACCACCATCATGTTTCACAGATGGGATAAGGTTCTTATGCTGGAATGCAGTGTTTTCCTTTCTCCAAACATAATGCTTTTCATTTAAACCAAAATGTTCTATTTTGGTCTCATCTGTCCAAGAAACATTTTTCCAATAGCCTTCTGGCTTGTCCACATGATTTTTAGCAAACTGCACACGAGCAGCAATGTTCTTTTTGGAGAGCAGTGGCTTTCTCCTTGCAACCCTGCCATGCACACCATTGTTGTTTAGTGTTCTCCTGATGGTGGACTCATGAACATTAACATTAACCAATGTGAGAGAGGCCTTCAGTTGCTTAGAAGTTACCCTGGGGCCCTTTGTGACCTCGCCGACTATTACACGCCTTGCTCTTGGAGTGATCTTTGTTGGTCGACCACTCCTGAGGAGAGTAACAATGGTCTTGAATTTCCTCCATTTGTACACAATCTGTCTGACTGTGGATTGGTGGAGTCCAAACTCTTTAGAGATGGTTTTGTAACCTTTTCCAGCCTGATGAGCATCAACAACGCTTTTTCTGAGGTCCTCAGAAATCTCCTTTGTTCGTGCCATGATACACTTCCACAAACATGTGTTGTGAAGATCAGGCTTTGATAGATCCCTGTTCTTTAAATAAAACAAGGTGCCCACTCACACCTGATTGTCATCCCATTGATTGAAAACACTTGACTCTAATTTCACCTTCAAATTAACTGCTAATCTTAGAGGTTCACATACTTTTGCCACTCACAGATATGTAATATTGGATCATTTTCCTCAATAAATAAATGACCAAGTGTAATATTTTTGTCTCGTTTGTTTAAATGGGTTCTCTTTGTCTACTTTTAGGACTTGTGTGAAAATCTGATGATGTTTTAGGTCATATTTATGCAGAAATATAGAAAATTCTAAAGGGTTCACAAACTTTCAAGCACCACTGTATATGAAGATTAAACAGTAAACATTAAATATTGCAAGAGCTGGTAAAGAGCTGTGCAAACATCACATAACACAACATAACATGACCTAACATAAGATGACATAAGACAATATAAAATAGAAGAAGCAGCCTTTATTTGTCACACATACACTTAAACACAATGAAATTCCTCCTCTGCATTTAACCCATCTGAAACAGTGAGCACACACAATGAGCACATACACATACCCCGAGCAGTGGACAGCTATGCTACAGTGCCCGGGTAGCAGCCATTGGGGGTTAGATGCTTAGTTCAAGGGCAGCTCAGCCCAATGCCACCCCACATTAACCTAACTGCATGTCTTTGAACTGTGGGGGAAACCGGCGCACCCAGAGGATGTGAACATGGGGAGAACATGCAAACTCCACATAGAAAGGCCCCCATCAGCCGCTGGGCTTGAACCCAGAACCTTCTTGCTGTGAGGTGACAGTGCTAACCACACCACCGTGCTGCCCAAGATACACAATCTAAGATGCACACTCTAACACAGCACAACACAACCTAATACAACCTGACATAACACAACCTCCTTCTAGTAGCCTCAACTGCTCCACTCATATATGGGCCAATAAATATAAGCTATGTGTTTTACAATCAATAGAGCCATTCCACCGAATCGGTGCCATTTCCGTCCCTAGAAAATTATATGTATAAATGCACATAAAAATGTACTTTAAAATACATTTCTTTATTATGCAGAATGTCCTGCACATTGATCTGATTTCAAATTTAAGATATATAATTGTAAGGATTAATAAAAACTACCTAAAACACTGAAAAATAGCATGTGTTACCTGTTCCCGCACTCTAACTTTATACTTAACTATGAAATATTATGATTAAAATCCTTCAGAAGCAGTATTTCTTTTCCACTGTTGTGTGACTCCATATCCTATCCATGGTTTAAATATATTTTTTTTCATAAGAAATCCACAATATCTTAGTTAAAATACACATTTTAGTTGTGTCCCTGGGTTTTCACTCAGTCCTGTTACCCAAACATACCCCATCTGACAAATTTGGAACATTCCATAAATCACATGCTCAACAGGAAGTTACATCAATTGTGTCTTCTGAAGGCCATGGGAAGACCAAAAGTTAGTTCTCTCATTTACTTTTCTGTATATTTGATGATTTTTGAACTTTGACTGATAAGGTTAATGTCAACATACTGTCCTGTTACTTAAATTATTTCTTAGATGATATTTGTTTATTTTAAAAATACAGATTTTTGGTAAACCACTAGAATGTGCTAAGTGTGGTCATGCTATTAGCGATGACGCCATGTGGCTTAATTCCATGTATTAGCTAATCCTAGGCTAAAAACTCAGTCCTGTTACTTTCAGTCCTGTTACTCATATAAAGAGTATGCAGCCATCTTTGACTTCCAAACCTTGTAAAAAAAATAAATAACGTAGCCTGAGGTTGACCAATACACATTTTGAATAGTTATGTGTGTTATTATAATCAGTGTTGAAAAGATATAACAAATTAAGTTTAATTTGGGAGTGGTACAACAAGCAAATGGCGCCCATTCAGTGGAATGTTCCAATAATATATTATTGTATAAAATGTACAGGTTCTATTATAGGTTACTCACTCCTGTTCATTTAAAGACACTTTTATTATTCTTAGACTGTTTTGACTATTCCATAACATTGATTTTGTGTCATTGTATTTTTATGATGATTTGAGGCCATGTTTGTGGTCTTTTGTCTTGATGGACTAATTAAGTCTTAAGCTCCTGCTACAGACCATCACGTTTTAGGCCAAAACATTTCCAATCTTCACAAGAGCCCTTGCATGCCTTCTTCCGGCTGCTCCTTTTAGGGGTCACCACAGTGGATCACCATGTTACGCATTTTTGATTTGGCATAGGTTTTACACCAGATGCCCTTCTTGAAACAACCCTCCCCAATCTATTTGAGCTTGGGACTGGCACTAAGTATGCACTGGCTTGTGCAGCCCCAGTGGCTGGATATTTTTGTCTTTGAACTGTGGGGGAAACTGGAGCTCCTAGAGGAAACCCACACAAACATGGGGAGAACATGCAAACTCCAAACAGAAAGGCCCTTGTTAGCCATGAGGTTTGAACCTTCTTACTGTGAGGCAACAATACTAACAACTGCACCATTCCTATGGGCCCTTGCATGTAGTTCAAAAAAGGGTACTAAATTACAGCACTGCTTGCCACTGAGCTTGAGGTCCATAACTAGAACTTAAGGAAATTTGATTCTGTGAAACAGCCTTAACACATCAATGGTCCACCACAATAAGCACCAGTGGGCAGGCTTTTCTTTCTGTGCAGTCCCTTTTATTTATCAAATATGCTAATGGTGTATATGGCAGTGTGGTAGTCGAATCACTAAAACTCAAGTCGAAGTCCAGTCTCGAGTCCCCAATGTTCAAGTACGAGTGAAGTCCAACTCATTAAAGGAAATTCTGAGTTGAGTCTAAGTCGAGTCTGAGAACAAGACTCCAACTGCACCATTTGATGGTGGCTGCTGCTGCCTTTATGTGAAACTGTCTCTGCTACTGTGTTGGACTAACATTACTGCTTGACTGCCCCATTTTAGTTAATAGGCTACAGATAAAAAGCTTGTTCATCGGTTAGCAAGCCCCGCTATCAACAGAGCAATGAACATAGTGTGTCACTTATTTCTCTGGGTGGAGTCTTGCCAAATGACAATTGAAGTTTGAGGTTGTCCCTGTCATCTCCTCGATAGTTCTACATATGGAACACATCGCAGTGCATTTTTTCCCACTGCACGAGAAGTCTGTATAAGCAAAGCGGACAATCCTAGGGGCGTTCTCTCCAGGCATTTTAGCGCCATTAATGTTAGTTTGTTCCTGAACATGATGTATGAACAGGTGAATGTGCATTCTCTTGCACACATTTAGTATAAAAACTAATGTAAATATAAATATCTTATGTCAAATTATTATGGCATGATACAAAAAATAAAGATAAAATCAGAGAACTCATCTCCAATTTATGAGTCTGAATGCAGGTAATGAACAAGTCTGAGTCCAAGTCCGAGTCATCAGTGCTCAAGTCCAAATCAAGTCACAAGTCCTTAAAATCAGGGCACAAGTCAGACTCGTGTCTGAGTCCTGGACTCAAGTACTACAATTCTGATGTATGGTCAAAAAGTTGTTGATGTCATCTGGCCATATCACATTTCCAGTTGTACTTCCAATGATGGTTGGCAAAGTTCAGGCATTGCATTTTCTCAGTTGCTCTCAACTCTTCCCAATTAAAATGGCTTTAAAAAAAAAAATCCAGGAGCATTCAGATTTCCAAGTTGGATACACTACACCCCAGAAAAGCAAAATGGCTTTTCAATATTTTATACTAAGTGCAAAGAATTTATTGTTCATAGTTTACAGTGGTGATTAAGAAGAAGCCTTTATTGTCGCACGTACACTCAAGCATAGACTTAAGTACACACTGAAATTCTTCCTCTGCTTTTAACCCACCTGAAGCAGTGAACACACATACACACACATACCCAGAACAGTGGGCAGCTATGCTATAACACCCAGGGAGCAGTTGGGGGTTAGGTACTTTGCTCAAGGGCACTTCAGCCCTGGCTGCCCCATGTTAACCTAACCGCATGTCTTTGAGCTGTGGGAGAAACCGGGGCACCCAGAGGAAACCCACGCAGACACGGGGAGAACATGCAAACTCCACACAGAAAGGCCTCTGTCAGCTGCTGGACTCAAACCCAGAACCTTCTTGCTGTAAGGCAACAGTGCAAACCACTACACCACCATGCCGCCCTTTAGAACAGAGTCCCATCCTGTGTCTTTGTGTAATCAGGTACTCACAGAAAATCCCAGAACTGGAGATTCTAATCAAGCAAAAACCATCCTAATCCTGAACAACCAATACCAACCAGATCCCAGTGCTTTTTGGGCTGCTGAAATGTTACTATCATACACCAGAGAATATACTATTGGGTCAGTGACTTGTGTTTTTCACAAGACATAAATTGTTGCTCCTTTAGAGAGTCTTGTTGAGACTAACCTCTGGTTACTAATCACAAATCTGTCGTCAAGTTGAAGGAGTATTCAGGACTTTGTAGGGTTTTCTCAAAATCACTCCAGTGACTCTATTGCAAAAAAATTGTATTAGTTATTATGCACTCATGTTAGAGGAATATTATTTGTAATATAGACTCTCTCTCTGCCATATACCTTGTGTCTCCTAAACCATTGGTTTTATAATAAAAATTCTCTCACCATAGCCGTACATCTTTATGCCTAATCATCACAATATTTGTATGTGTCACGTGAGTAGGCGATAGACGGATGTAAGGGCAGGAAGGGTTTATTAAAAGCAAGCTAGCAGACAATACTGAAATGTGCAGCAAAGAGCATAAACAGGGACAGGCAATGATCGGGCAAGGCATAAACATGACACAAACATTTCAAAGCCCAAAAACAAAGTAAAAAACCCCAAAAAATAACAGTATAATTTTCAAAAGGCTTGGTAACATCAGTGGGTGGCATGGTGGTGTAGTGGTTAGCACTGTTACCTCAGAGCAAGCAGGTTCTGGGTTCGAGCACAGGGGCAGACAAGGATCTTTCTGTGTGGAGTTTACATGTTCTCCCTGTGTCTGCGTGGGTTTCCTCCAGGTGCTCCGGTTTCCCCCATAGTTCAAAGACATGTGGTTAGGTTAATATGGGGTGGCCTTAGGCTGAGATACCCTTGAGCAAGGCACCTACTCCTATAAAGCACCACAATGCCTGACTAAAAGACTGTCTGATAAAGTGTCTGTATTGCTGTTTCTTTCTGTAGTATTTCTTTTGTATTTCAAACACAATAAAGGGGTTTAATTTTTTATAAATACTTGAGGGGAACCTGATTTTTTTAAACACTGGATTATTGCCCATCAATAATGTTCCTTGCATGTAATACCTACTGAGAGTTTTGGAAAAGAGATGAATTCAGAAACAAATTATGGACCTGTTTCCCCACCAAAAAAGTCTGGGCTGATGTGTATAACGCTTCATAAAATATGAGAAGTCTCTTAAAGACTGGAAAAAATATTGTTAAAAGCTGGGAGTCAAAATGTATCTTTAAAGGTTTTCAGAAAAACTCTTAGTGAGGAGTAGGAGTTAATCTTAGGAGTAAATCTTAAGCATGAAGTACAACATGAAGCCCAAAGCACAATCATACCAGTGTTGAAATCTCTCCTATTTGTAGTATAATAATAATAATAATAATAATAATGATGATGATGTGTCACGGCAGCACGGTGGTATGGTGGTTAGCGCTGTCGCCTCACAGTAAGAAGGTCCGGGTTCGAGCCCCGTGGCCGGCGAGGGCCTTTCTGTGCGGAGTTTGCATGTTCTCCCCGTGTCCGCGTGGGTTTCCTCCGGGTGCTCCGGTTTCCCTCACAGTCCAAAGACATGCAGGTTAGGTTAACTGGTGACTCTAAATTGACCGTAGGTGTGAATGTGAGTGTGAATGGTTGTCTGTGTCTATGTGTCAGGCCTGTGATGACCTGGCGACTTGTCCAGGGTGTACCCCGCCTTTCGCCCGTAGTCAGCTGGGATAGGCTCCAGCTTGCCTGTGACCCTGTAGAACAGGATAAAGCGGCTAGAAATAATGAGATGAGAATAATAATAATATCAGCAAATGCAAGTAAACTACTATGCCTCATGAAGTGAATATATGTTTTGTTGTGTTTTGTTTTAATATATAGATTGAGGCACTGCCTAAAAGCGAAACTCCCACACTGCAAAAAGTAAAATCTAACCAAGATTAAATATCTTAAATCAAGACAAAATATGCTTGTTATTTGTCTGCCAAGATAATTCTCCTTTCCAGGCAGGTTTTGTGTAAGAGTATTTCACTTACTTTAAGCATTTTTTCCCTCAATTATCTTAATAAGGTATTATAACTTGTTATTGAGCTTTTATACTGGTTATGAGTAAGTTCTGTCTTAAAATAAGAATTACCATAATTTCATCGGTGTTATATTAACCATGACAAGTTTGTCAAAGTCAGAATTTCTTATTTCAAGCATCTTATCCTTTCTTTTAATCTCTTAACACAAAACAGATAACTAAATTAAATGAATTGTTGTCTTGTCAATCTGGCAACAAAAATAGGCTACAAAATGGATTGGTTTGTTGTTTTGATTTTGATTTATTTGGCGGTCTCAGTTGATATAAACACTTACTTCAACAGAGCACACCAATATGCCCAGATGAAATAGTCAAACTGTTGGTTGGGGGACAAAGTATCTAGCATGTTAAAATGAGTAGTACAACTTTACTTGTTTTTAGTATAAATACACTAGTTTTAAGACATCTGTGGGGTTTCTAAAGCTAGATATATTTACTTGTTTTTAAAAATCTTGCCAAGTCAAATTTTCTTGTTCTGTTGGCAGATAATTTTGCTTATTTTAAGTAAAATATTCCTAATTTTATTACTTTTTTTTCTTGTTTTTGTAAGCGGGGTTTTTGCAGTGCATCTGTTTCTGGGTTGTAGAATTTTCTTATATCATAGAAAAATAAAACAAAAGAGGCTGGCTACCGCTATAGTTACTATACTGTTTCCTTATGTTGCACAAAATGTCGGGCGACAACAGTGACAAGTTACTCACTACTATACTGTCCCGACTACTACTCTACTTCACTTATTGTTGGGTTTCCTGTGGTTGCAGACACACACACACACACACACACACACACACACACACACACAGGACCGAAACCATCAGAAAACAACTCAATGGGTTTCTTTATGTCTCCACACTTTGTGCCTATGGGGCTCCACTAATATAAAGATTTAAAATTTAATTGCAGATAGCAATGTGGTTCAGTTAAAGGTTAAACTAGTGTCCGTGGTGAGTAAATACTGATATAGCTAGTTTTGGTGTGGGGATGTTCTAAAGCAGCCTGCAAAGCATGTAATCTAGAATGACGAATCCGCATGACTTGCAGTTGCTGCTCTCTAATAGCTCCAATACAGCTAGTCAGCCGTTTGACACAGAACACGACACATCGGGAGTTTGTTATTTTCATCTTCAGCACTGTGTCCATCTTAGAAACTCACTGCACTCGCAAGATCATTCGCTCTCTGACGTTATTTCTGTGGATTGAGCATGACAGAAACCACCCCTCCCCCACCCAGGTTTTTCCTCTGCTCTACACCAAAATCATAGGGGACATACTTTCTTATTTTGAACACAGAATGGCAAATTTTGCCGAAAAGTTTTCAAGGTCTTTGGTTGAAATTTTTACCCTCGTGGGCCAAGTTGCAACAGAAGCCAAACCGTGCAGGCGATATTAAAGCTAAGCTAACGGAGCATGCGCAGGCAGCCTTTTGCCACCACTTTCCCATCAGTTGACCTGTCGCTAGTGTATTGCTGTTTTCTTTCCTTGTCCATACCATTTGAATTGATCAGTATAACTGGTTTCATAAGCCATGCTCGGCATTAATCACTGTTTGCCATCACTTCATTTTCATGTATTTAACTTTGCTGTGTGGAGTGCGGGGAAAGGCCTAGCGGCATTTTTGGATACCAAATGTTTGTCATGTCTCATTCAAAATGCTCATTGTCATTTATATCTCTCATCTGTGTTCACTTTGTCTAATATCAAGAAATGCAAATGTACACATGGGCTGTGGAAAAACACTCTCATTTACTGGGTAAAACTTTGTGATTACATTTCCGTATTCACTTTACTCACCAGCATTCAAACTCCGCTACTTCCAGGTTTACGTGGGGAAACCGAGGGACTGTACTGTACCACTTGGGTCAGATAGAGGGGTTTCGTGGGTGGATGGTGGGTTGAACCATTTTGACAGGGGTGGGATTTATAGCATTATAATACATAGGGCCAAATTACTCAATTCTGATTGGTCAATCAAGGAGGGATTTTTTCCTTAACACGGGCCGGATTTCTGAAATGCTATTGGCTAGTTCATTGCTTGGTTACGGTTACAAAAATTAGCAAATTTTGTCAACAAAATGGCTGACTCAGCAATGCCGCGTTTCGCTATATTTGACGAAGAAATGATAAACCAATTGAAAGCTGCAAGCAAAAATGAAAATGCCAAAAGAAGTACGAATTTTTGGCTTTCCGTGTTTAAGAAATGGGCCGCAGAAAGACAAATAAACGACTCTCTAGTGGCATATGAATGCTGTGAGTTAGACAAGGTGCTATCGCAGTTTTTTAGTGTCATGATGAAAGACGCTTTAGAAACTGATTCAAACGTGCAAGATAGTCTTGCGCCTTGATTGGTTCAGAAAACGTGAATGACAAATGTTGTGAACTTGAATGGCTTCCAAAGTATGAATTTGGCCCTATATATTATAAGCAAGTAATCGTATGGTTCCTCGTAAAATTAAGGATCAATTTCACTCATGATTTCAAAACTTCGAAATCACTCATGAAATTAATCCTTACTTTTACTCAGCCCCATACGATTACCTATACAAATGTTTTGAAAACAAAAGATAGACAATTCATGAAAACACTGACTGGATTCAGGTCAACTTGTCAGATCCTGAAGGATTTCGCAGTGATTTCAAAATAAACATCACTATTTAGAATTAAATTCCTACAACTCATAATTTCTATTAATTCATTTTTTACACATTTTCTTTCTCTTTCAGCTTGTCACTTTTCTTGTGAAAGATTTCTTCGCCTTTCTCTTGCTCTTTCACGGCTTCTTTCCTGTTCTTCCTCTGTCAAAACTTTCTCTTCCCGGTTTTGACTTCATCTTTCTCTCCTTGGTTAACTTGTTCTGACATCTTTTTAAAGTTTGTAAAAATGATGATTATTTTGTTGCACTGTTTGAGTTGTTCTTGGTGGAAAAACCCGATAAATATGAAATAATCTGTAGACAAAAATAAGTTATGTAGGCACGCTCGCGCTTCTAGTTCCCGCCAAAATCAAACAGCCAATCAGAATCGCGAGGGGCAAGGACGGACGGACGTACACAGCTGGGATCCCTGTGTGTCCATGAAAAATCAACTCGATGGGTTACCAGATTTCACTGAGCATGGACTGGGTCACATGCTCTAGTCTCAGTGAATTAATGTTACTTCCACTGAGGACATCCAGTTAGAGCTGCTTGATATTTACTAAAGGAATTATTTGAGTTTTAGGCTCTTTATGTAATACCATCAAAACAGAGCAAGAATTTGAAACAGCATTTGATATCAACAGAATTCACAAACAAGTGAAATCATCTATTATTTCAGTCTACAAGGTTATTATTAGTTCATTCATGTGCATGGTTTTTCCATTTTTCTGTGCTGCTACTCTGAAAATTTTTGAGAAACCACTGAAGCACTCCTAATGCCTACTTGCATTTAAAATTACTCTTGTAAATTCCTCCTATTCTTAGGCCTAAATGTAAATTCCTTTATTTCTATGAAGATTGTGCCACTTAAAAGCAAAAAAATAAAAAATACTCTGAACAGATTAAACATCCTCATCAGGTCCTTGTCCTTGTGGGATAATCCTGGTCACCATTTTAGGATTAAAATTTTTCTCAATTCTAGTCAAATTTTATACCTTATCGGAAACTTTCCTTTTTATCAGTATCCAAAATTAACTTTTTTTTTCCTCCAGATCATTTTCTTAAATCTGCTGATACAGCCGAGTGGCTCTGTGATGTTGTGGGAGGCATTTCGGTGGCATGGACTGGGTCACATGCTCCCTTGGATGGAAGAGTCACCGCAAAACAATACAAAGTATTTCTTAATGATCCGTGTTATCCTATGATAAGAAACATTTCATGTGATTAAAAAAAAACTTTTCTATCCTAATAGGAGTGGTCTTTTCCAGGATAATAATGTTCCCATCCACAGGGCACAAGGGCTTACTGAATTGTTTGATGAGTATGAAATGATGTAAATCATATACTATATAGCCTTTGCAGTTACTAGAGCTCAACATTGGATGGAATATATTTGGAAACAATGGTGTTCATCCCAGGCGGCATGGTGGTGTAGTGGTTAGCACTGTCTCCTCACAGCAAGAAGGTCCTGGGTTTGAGCCCAGCAACCAACAGGGGCCTTTCTGTGTGGAATTTGCATGTTCTCCCCGTGTCTGCGTGGGTTTCCCCCACAGTCCAAAGACGTGCAGGTTAGGCTAATTGTAGGCTCTAAACTGACCATAGGAGTGAATGTGAGTGTGAATGGTTGTTTGTCTCTATGGGTCAGCCCTGCGATGTTCTGGCGACTTGTCCAGCCTATAGTCAGCTGGGATATGCTCCAGCTTGCCCATGACCCTGCATAGGATAATCGGTCATGGATAATGGATGGTATTGTCAGACACAAGGAACAGAGCATATACTTCACAAAGTCTGCGTGAACTGAAAGTCCTTAGCGAGCCTTGATTGCACTGTGATCACAAACAGGTGCTCAGCATCAATCAGTCTTAATGAGCACGGCGTGAATGTGAGCTGCAGTCTGAGGCATGTTGCTGTGCACTCTGAGCGCAAACATGGATGTGACAGTACCGTATGCCTTGCATAAGTATTCACTCTCCTTGAACTTTTCCACATTTTGTAGTGTTACAAGCTAAAAATAAAATAGACTTAATTGGGATTATCTGTCATGAATCTACACAATATAGCCCACAGTATTGGGCGGGGGAGGCAATATAGTTTGCTAAATTATTTTTTAAAAATGTGTTGTAATTGCATTCATTTTCACCCCATTGCTATGAACTGCATGCTTATTTGCTGGACTACATTCTCTCTATCAGGGTTTCAGCTTAGATGCTAACATATTAACTAGCATCAGGATATGTTTTTGATGCAGGCTACAAAGCAATCCACCAAAAGTCAGGAAGCAGAAGAAGAACTTTATTCATCACACACTTGTGAAATTCCTCTCTGCATTTAACCCATCTGAAGCAGTGAACACACACACACACACACACACACACACACACACACACAGAGCAGTAGGCAGCCATGCTGACAGTGCCCAGGGAGCAGTTGGGAGTTAGATGCCTCGCTCAAGGCCATCCCATATTAACCTAACCACATGTCTTTGAACTGTGGGGGAAGCCTGCGCACCCAGAGGAAACCCACACAGACACAGGGAGAACATGCAAACTCCACACAGAAAGGCCCCTGCCAGCCACTGGGCTCAAACCCAGAACCTTCTTGGTGTGAGGCAACCGTGCTAACCACTTACACCACCATGCCGCCCATAGGAGAGCATTAGACAGAGAAGCAACCAAAAGGCCAAGGGTAACTTAAAAGGAGATGGCGAGATCAACAGCTCAGTGGGAAAAACTGTTCACAGGACAATCATAGGCAGGACATTGCACAAAGCTGGTCTTTATGAAAGACTGGTGAGGTGAAAAAATCAATATGAGTCTGATGAGACCAAAGCCATATGAGGCGTATGAGTCTGATGAGAAAATGTAACATTACGGCCTTGGTGTAAAACACTATATTTGGCAGAAAGACCAACACTGCTGATCACTTTAAGAACACAATCCTCACAGTGAAACATGGTGGTAGTAGCATCATGTTATGGGAATGCTTTTCATCAGCAGGGACTGGGAAACTGCTCAGAGTTGAGGGCAAACTGGATGGAGCTAAATACAGAGCAAGTCCTAGAATAACACTGTTTCAGCCTGCAAGACTGGAGTCTGGGTGGAGGTCCACTTTCCAAAGAACAAAGACTCTAAGAATGTTACTCTACACTTTTTGTTACTCTATACTTTTTCAAACTGAAGAATTTGAATGTGTTAGAATGATCCAGTCAATCCAATTAAGAATCCATGACAAGACTTAAAAAATTGTCACTTAACAATGATCTCCATACAATCTGACAGAGCTTGAGCAACTTTGCCAAGAAGAATGGGCAAAAATATCATGTTCCAGACATGTAAAGCTGATAGAGACATATTCCAAAAGACCTGCAGCTGTCATTAGAGTCAAAGATGGTTCTAACAAGTATTGACCCAGGGGTTGGATACAAGCAACAAAATATCTGGGGGCTTTGTTTAATTAACCTTTTTGTCACAATAAAAATGGTAGAAATCCAAATTCATTTCAATTCCATGTTCTCATACTACAAAATGTGAAAGAGTTCAAGGGGAGTGAGTACTTATACAATGCACTAAGAGTATATGAAGAGAGTAAATCCACTACTGATCCAGGAGCTACCTGTACCACAACTTCAAATCTGATTCCAGTCCGGACATTACAGTATTCACTTTCACCTGAATACTGACTCTACCTCTTTCAAACACATTTTCTATGTGGATTTAACTAACTAGTGAGGTTTTGCCTTTTCCCATACTTTTCTGAATATTTTATCTTTGTGTAATATTTCTGGGTTTTGACTTTGGCTTAACTTTCTTAGTTCAGGAGTTCGATTGCCTTGCTTTGTACTGACTGCCTGATCAACGAACCACTCCTGCCTCCTTTTTGATCTTGTTTGCTGATTTGGATTTCCTAATAAATAAGCTTGCACTTGAATCCACTTGTTCCATGACATGACACAGGCCAATGAGCGATTTTGAGCTCAGCACTGGACAGCTCCTGTGCTATGACTATACTTCAGTAAGCCTCTGAAGTCAGAAACATTGAAAGTCAAACATATATCACTGCACTCAGCAATGTATCATCTTCACAACTGATATGCGTGTAAACATAAGTAAACACATTGCAATGTGAGATATATTAGTAAGCCCAATTAAAAATAACCTATAATGATCATGCCTTGTCACAAATGGTGCCCTAAGCCTTTCTTCCTTCTCCAAATCAATATTTTCATATCATTATTAGTGGTTTTATGGGGTATTTGTCCTTAAAAGCACAAGCAATTCAACCAAGCAGTCTTCAAGTCCTCAAGGGTAACATTTTACAATGTTATTTTTGGAGGAGAGAGTGAAAGTCTAATTAGTATTCCATTGCAGTTAATAGTAGCAACTTAAGTGTTAATGCAGAACTATTAATTTGTTCCTGCTTAGTCTTGACATACATGCATATAAATTATTGTACAATACTATAAAGTGTTAACAACCTTACAGTATTCCAGGATGTTTTTGTGGTGCTTTCACAATGACTTATCATTTATCAGTTGAAATTATAAGTTAAACTCGCTCATGCAGTGGCTTGTAAGGATGTGTCATGATTTGTTATTTTTCCTTGAGAAAAAAAACAGCAGTATTTTCACAGTGTATGGGTAGACTGCTTGCCATGCAATAAGTTATGAGAAAACAAATTGGACAGCTACTCACAACTTATTGTACAAAATAAAAATGTATAGAAATTAAAATATTCTTTGTTCAGGGTATGCCAAAAAAATAGACTTTGTTTTTCTATTTGTAAATCAGTTTTTGTAAGAAGTAACATTACTTAAGTGTCAAACCTTAACAACCTATCAAAAAAAAAGTGACAAATACTGAGAGGGCTCCTTCCACGAAAACGGTATATTAGGGCCATTACAAGTTTTAAAAAAAATAGATGGAGCTGAGGGAGCAGGTAATGTTTCCCAAGGAAAAAAAAACTCAGAATTTCCTATACAAAAGTCACAAATTTACGATAAAAGTCTCAGCTATTCTCTGAGATAATAAAGTCATAAATTTGTGAGAAAAAAAACCCTTAGGAAACAGTGGGGTGTCAGTTACAATGCTGAAAGACTGAGTTCGGAGCAGCCTCCAAACATGGCCACTAGCGGACTACACTCCCCATGAATCATAGTGCCCCTCATCACCAGAATGCTAATTACATCACTTGTCACCAATTTACCTGCCAATTACCTCACCTACTTAAACCTTGTTCAAACAATCACTCACTGCGAAGTATCATTCTGTATCCCGTACCTGACTTTATTCAGCTGTTTGTTTTCTGACTGACTTCCTGTTTAAGACCACTGTTTACGTTCGTTCCCAACCTCGTCTTCACATCTGCTCTATACTACGCTGTTTGCTGATCGATCGACCTCTGCTCATTTCCTGACTACGATTCCTGTTCCATGATTTGGCTCAGTTTGCAGTTTGCACTGCACCCATTTGCCCCTGCAATTGCATCCATAAGTGCCTGCACTCTGACAGGATAATATGCCACCTAAGGATGCAGCAGAGGAGGCAAAGCAGACTGCGATCAATGTGCAGCGGCATTTGTTAGGAGAGCACCAGCAGGTGATCAGCAATCTCAATACCAGGATGTAGGATGTTGCAGCTCACTGCTGTAGTGTCGCAGGCCATCCTCACATGCCCCTCATCACTCATTGGTGCATCTCAAAGCATTCCTCTGCCAGAAAAAATTTCCAGAGAAGTTTCCAACTGCAAGGGATTTCTCCTTCAGTGTTCACTGTACTTTTTGTCACTCGGGGGGATGAAGGACTAACACAAGATTTCTCAGTTCATCAGCCTTCTCACAGGTAAAGCTCTCCAGTGGGCAGGTGCTGTGTGGAGTCATGGGGGCGAACACACCATGTCTTATGGCCATTTTCTGGAGCTCTTCATGAGAGTTTTTGACCACCAGCCTGAGGAAATAGAGGTCGGAGAGAGTTTATTAACGATCTGACAGGGAGAGAGGAATATCATTGAGTATGCACTGGATTTCCGCACCCTAGCCGCCAGCAGCGGCTGGAATGAGCCAACACTGAAAGCTACATTTCGCCAGGGTTTGTGTCCAGAAGTAACCAGCGAGCTAGCCTGCTGTGATGAACATTTCTCTCTGGACTCTCTTATTGACCTGGCCATTTGACTAGATCATCTCATTCATAAGCGACCCTCACTACAGTTATCTCCTGCTCCCTCTCCCAACATGAGCCCTATAATGCCTATGGAGGTCTCATGTACACGACTACAATGATCAGAAAGGGAGACAAGACGTGAGGGCCTCTGCTTTTACTGTGGGGATGCCAGTCATCAGATCTCTAAATGCCCCATTTGACCCCCATGGGACAGCCATCCCAGCAAAGCTACCAGCCCACCTAACCTGGTGAGTTCAGACACTACTCGCAATTCACACTCTCTTTTCAAGTGCCTGTGTTATTAAAGCTGCCAGACTCTATTCATATATACTTTCTGCATTCATTGACTCGGGGGCAGAAGGAAACTTCATAACAGCATGATTATCCAGAAGTACCACCTGACCACCCACAAACTTCTGAGACCAATCAAGTTAAAAGCCATAGGAGAAGGTTTGGTCTCTATGCGCACAACTCACCTCAAGATTAAAGTCGGAGCCATTCACACCGAGCACATATCCCTACTTATCACTCAAACTGCACACCAAAATATAATATTAGGATATCCCTGGCTCCAATTCCATGATCCTCTGATATCATGGTGTAATGTTTTTCAAAGGGTGGAGCACAGAGGACGGCAGGACAGAGATCAGGTTGGAAACCAGGGGTTTTATTGCCACACTTTTCAGTGAACAAACTCGTATTACACACAGATACACACACACGACCGGCGTCTGGTTCGGGGATGAGCTCCTCTGCTCTATGCTCTCCCTCCTTAAGTAGGGCGCAGTCACTGGGAAGACACACACAAACACAGGTTAATTGACATCAGGTGTAGTGATTCTGCCACTTACCTTCCCTGACTCCGCCCTCCTGTCACAGACCGGCGCTTGACCACGCCCCCGCTGCCACATACCCCCACCGCCCGACTCAGGCCGGGTGGCCGTCCGGCCTGCAGCCGACTCCCCCCCCCCTTGACGGGAGAGGAAGTCCGCCACGACCATCTGCGCCCCCAGCCTGTGGACCACCTTGAAATTAAAGGGTTGGAGTGCCAGATACCAACGGGTGATCCGCGCGTTGGCATCCTTCATGCGGTGGAGCCACTGGAGGGGCGCGTGGTCCGAACAGAGGGTGAAAGGGCGTCCCAGCAGGTAGTAACGGAGGGCGAGGACCGCCCACTTGATTGCCAGACACTCTTTTTCTATTGTGCTGTAGTGCCCCTCACACACCGACAGCTTCCTACTGATGTATAGGACTGGGCGGTCCTCCCCCTCCACCTCCTGGGACAAAACAGCCCCCAGCCCTCTGTCCGACGCATCCGTCTGTAATATAAAGGGGAGAGAAAAGTCAGGGGAGTGTAAAAGTGGCCCCCCACACAGTGCGGCCTTTACCTCAGAAAAAGCCTGCTGGCATTGCTCCGTCCACTGGACCGGATCTGGTGCCCCCTTTTTAGCGAGATCAGTCAGCGGGCTGGTGATGTCCGAATAATTAGGTATAAACCTCCGATAATAGCCAGCCAGCCTCAGGAACTGTCTCACCCCCTTTTTGGTCTTGGGCCTCGGGCAGTTGCTGCGGTCTTGTTAATTTGGGGACGCACCTGCCCGTTGCCCAAGTGGAAGCCCAGATACCGTACTTCCACCCACCCAATCGCACAATTTTTCGGGTTGGCTGTGAGACCCGCTCGCCTCAGCGACCTAAGGACAGCCCTCAGATGTTCGAGATGCCTCGGCCAGTCATTACGATAGATGATAATGTCATCGAGGAAGGCAGCCGCATAGGTGGCGTGGGGGCGGAGGACTCTGTCCATCAGCCGCTGAAACATAGCGGGCGCCCCAAACAGCCTGAACGGAACTGTGACGAATTGGTGTAAACAGAATGGTGTGGAAAAGGCCGTTTTTTCTCGGGATAGTGTAGTCAAGGGGATCTGCCAGTATCCCTTCGTTAAATCCAGTGTCGAATAAAAGCGAGCAGTGCCTAGTCGATTGAGCAACTCATCAATACGAGGCATTGGGTACGCGTCGAATTTATACACCACGTTGACTTTTCTATAGTCCACACAGAACCGGACCGACCCGTCGGCCTTGGGTACCAAGACCACCAGGCTGCTCCAGTCACTGTGGGACTCCTCGACGATGCCCATTTTGAGCATGGCCTCGAGTTCTTCCCGAACCACTTTTTTCTTGTGTTCGGGTAGCCTGTAAGGGCGGCTACGCACTACCACCCCCGGGGGCGTCTCAATGTGGTGCTCTATGAGGTTGGTGCGACCGGGCAGGGGCGAGAACACGTCCGAAAACTCAGTTTGCAACTGGGCGACCTCCACGAGTTGGGTTGGGGAGAGGTGGTCTCCACAGGGGACCGGAGAGGTATGCGATGTCAATGCGCCTTTTTGAACCTCCGGCCCCAGCTCCGCCTTCTCCAGAACCACCGACACCAACGCTACGGGGACCTCCTCGTTCCAGAGTTTGAGTAGATTGAGGTGGTAAATCTGTAGTGCCCCACCTCTGTCCGTCCGCCTCACCTCATAGTCGATGTCCCCGACTCGCCGTGTGACCTCGAAGGGTCCTTGCCACTTGGCGACTAATTTAGAGCTAGATGTGGGCAACAGTACAAGTACTTTATCTCCCGGTGCAAACTCTCTAAGGCACGTACCCTTGTCGTACAGGCGGGTTTGCCGTTCTTGGGCCTGCCGCAAATTCTCCTGGGTTAGGTGCGTGAGTGTGTGGAGTTTTGCGTGCAGGTCAATAATGTATTGAATTTCGTTTTTACTTGGTGAAGGTCCCTCCTCCCAATTTTCTCGCAGCACATCTAAAATGCCATGCGGCTTACGCCCATATAATAATTCAAACAGGGAGAACCCTGTGGAGGCTTGGGGGACCTCTCGCACTGCAAATAACAAGGGTTCGAGCCATTTATCCCAGTTACGTGCGTCCTCACTTACGAATTTTTTAATTATGTTCTTGAGGGTGCGATTAAACCGTTCAACCAAACCGTCCGTTTGTGGGTGATACACGCTGGTGCGGATCGGCTTAATACCCAATAACTCATACAGTTCGTTCAGTGTTTGTGACATAAACGAGGTGCCTTGATCAGTCAGAATCTCATTCTGGATTCCAACTTGGGAGATGACGCGGAAGAGTGCCTCTGCAATACTGCGTGCTGAGATACTGCGAAGAGGCATGGCTTCCGGGTATCGCGTTGCATAGTCCACCAGAACTAATATAAAGCGGTACCCTCGTGCTGACCGATCTAATGGCCTGACGAGATGCATCCCAATTCTTTCGAATGGGGTCTCGATTAACGGTAGAGGGCGCAAAGGCGCTTTTGGAATGGCTGCTGGATTTACTAACTGGCATTCGCGGCATGCCGTACACCACCTACGGACATCGCCGCCAATCCCCGGCCAATAGAATCAGGCCATTATTCGGGCTAGTGTCTTATCCTGCCCTAAGTGTCCAGCCATGGGATTAAAGTGAGCCGTCTGGAATACCAATTCCCGGCGGCTCTTCGGAATTAAAAGCTGCGTGACTCGTTCTTTAGTTTGAGTGTCCTGCGTCACTCGATATAATCTATCCTTCATAATCGAGAAGTAGGGGAAGGACGGGGTGGCGTTCGGCTGGAGCGTTTGACCATCGATTACTCTCACTTGGTCAAACGCATGCCGCAGAGTCTCGTCTCGCGACTGCTCTAATGGGAAATCTGCGAGGGATTCCCCAACAGAGAGAGGATGGGCCGGCGGCTCCTCACTCTGACACGGAGATGACATAGACGGCTCTGTGACAGCTGCTCCTGCCAAAGCGACACCGGGACCTCCCCCTGTTAAATGGCAGGACCCACTCTTCACTAAGTGTGTCATTAAATCCCGAAATCCTGGCCAATCAGTCCCCAAAATTATAGAGTGGGTAAGGCGAGGATTAACCGCCGCCTTCACTATAAATTTTTCCTCTCAGAAAAAAATGTGGACCAACACCAAAGGGTAGCTGTGAACGTCCCCGTGCACACACAACACCTTCACCCCCTGGGCTCCCCCCAATGCCTCGTTTTGCACCAGGCTTTGGTGAATTGAGGTCTGATTACAACCAGAATCCACCAACGCCTGATATGTATCCCCTTGAATACTCACCGGTATGCGATACACTCTGGCCCGATCGAGGGCAGCTCCTGGCGCGTCGGGGATCCGAACCACAGTGCCCACCTCCATTACCGTGCACTGTTGTTGGAGGTGGCCCGGCTCCCCGCAGTGCCAGCAAACTGGCCCGGGCTTCCTCTCCGCACCGGTGTTCTGGGGCTCACTCACCTGAGGGGGGGGAGAGACAGACACAGAAGGGAGAAATGGGAGGGTACCGCGGGTGCAGCGGGCCAGCACAGGTGGCGCCGGCCCCCACGGTGGGGGAATGGGGCGAGGACGAGACACAGGAGGAGAGGGAGAGAGAGAGAGAGAAAAGAGGAGAGGAGAGAAGAGGCTGTCTGCTGTCCTGCCGCCGGGACAGCCGCCATATGGTCCTCCGCCAGCTCGATGGCCTGATCCAGCGACGCCGGGCGGTGGCACTGGATCCACTCCGCGGTTCCTGCTGGCAAGCGTGCGACAAATTGCTCCAGTACCACCTGGTCGATGATCCCCTCTGCGTCGCGGTTGTCGGCCCTCAACCACTGCCAGCAGGCGTCCCGGAGTTGCTGGCCAAACGCGAACGGCCGGCTGACTTCCTCCAAGCGCAAAGCGCGGAAGCGCTGATGCTGCTGCTCCGGGGTGCACCTCACACGCTGGAGGACGGCCTGGCGAAGGTCTGCGTAGGCCAGCTGGCGGTCAGCGGGGAGCTGTAGCGCGGCCAGCTGCGCCTCTCCCATTAGAAGGGGGAGGAGGCGCGCCGCACGCTGCTCCATCGGCCACCCCGAGGTCTCCGCGACTTGCTCGAAGAGCGTGATGAATGCCTCAGGGTCATCCTGCAGGCCCATCTTTGTTAGGGTGAGGGGGGACGGGCCTGCGGTGGGAGTGTTGGTGGACCCCGCCGATGCGAGGAGGTGCCGGAACACCTGACGATCTTCTTGCTGGGCCAACACCAGGGCCTCGAACCGCTGTTCCTGCTCCTCTCGGAGGGTGACTAGCGCCTGGTGCTGGCTTTGCTGGGCCGTGGCGAGGGCATGGACCAGTTCAGCGAATGGGGAGGACTCCATGGGGCTGTTTGGTTGCTGCACTCCAGTCCCGGGTTTTGGCACCACTGTAACGTTTTTCGAAGGGTGGAGCACAGAGGACGGCAGGACAGAGATCAGGTTGGAAACCAGGGGTTTTATTGCCACACTTTTCAGTGAACAAACTCGTATTACACACAGACACACACACACGACCGGCGTCTGGTTCGGGGATGAGCTCCTCTGCTCTATGCTCTCCCTCCTTAAGTAGGGCGCAGTCACTGGGAAGACACACAAACACAGGTTAATTGACATCAGGTGTAGTGATTCTGCCACTTACCTTCCCTGACTCTGCCCTCCTGTCACAGACTGGCGCTTGACCACGCCCCTGCTGCCACACATGGCAACAACAGGACATTCTTCAGTGGTCTCCTTCCTGTTTACAGAATTGTTTGAAACTTCCCCAACTAATGCTCTCATCCACCTCTCTAGAGAGCCCCCAGCCTGACTCCCTAGACAACATTCCCTCCTGTTACCTCAACTTAGGGGAGGTTTTCAGTAAAGGGAAAGCCTATGGTCTGCCTCCTCACCATCCCTATGACTGTGCTATTGACCTCCTCCCAGGTACAACTCCTCCTTGAGACTGCATTTACCCCTTGTCTTTAGCCAAACAAGCTGCTATGGAGGAGTACGTACAAGAAGCCTTACAACAGGGGTACATTAGGCCCTCAATGTCTCCAGCTTCAGCAGGCTCTTCTTTGTCAAGAAGAAGGGAGGGGGTCTCCAGCCATGCATAGACTATAGGCCATGCATAACCTGAATCAGATCATGGTAAAATACCCTTATCCACTCCCACTGGTGCCTTCAGCCCTAGAACAGCTCAGATCAGCTAAAATCTTTTCAAAACTAGACCTTCATAGTGCCTACAACCTGGTCAGGATTCATGAGGGTGACAAATGGAAGACCATGTTTAGCACCACTGCAGGCCACTCGAGTACCTGGTCATGCCATATGGCCTTTCTTGCATGACCAGTGTCTTCCAGTGTCTCATAAATGACATGCTCAGGGACATGTTGGGGAGGTTCGTTATTGCATATATCAACAACATCCTAATCTATTCCCCAGATGAGAACATCCACCCCAAGTACTCTTGAGAGAGGTGCTCTCTCACCTGCTCCAGAACCACCTATATGTCAAAGCAGAAAAATGTGAATTCCATATCAGCCAGATCTCGTTCCTAGTTTACATTATCAGCTCTGAGGGGGTGAGCATGGACCAGGCTAAAGTTAAAGCTGTGATGTCATGGCCCACTCCCACTTCTGTCAAGGAGTTGGAACACTTCCTGGAGTTCGCAAATTTCTATCATCGGTTCATCCGCAGGTTCAGCACCATCACAGCTCCTGTCACCTCAATCCTGAAGAACGGACCCTGTTGCCTCCACTGGAACTCTGCAGCTGATAAGGCCTCCAACCAGCTCAAGTCAGCATTTACTACAGCTCCCATACTACAACATCCAGATCCTTCTAAACCCTTCATTGTGGAGGTGGATGCATCTGAAACAGGAGTAGGAGAGGTTTTGTCTCAGCAGTTCAGGGAAAGACCCAAGCTTCACCCAGTCAAGTTCTTCTCCAAGAAGCTCACACCCACAGAGAGGAATTATGACATCAGTAATCAAGAGCTCTTGGCCTTCAAGCTGGCTCTGGAGGAATGGAGACACTGGTTGGAGGGCACAGCGCACCCATTAACGAGTCTGACCGACCACAAGAACCTGGAATACTTAAAGACTGCTCAGCGTTTGAATCCCTGTCAGGCCAGATGGGTTCTATTCTTCACCAGGTTCCAGTTCACTATCTCATATTGCCCCAGTTCCAGAAACACTAAGGCTGATGCTCTCTCCTGAGTCAACACATCCTCACCACACTCATCTGAACCCACCATGATCCTTCCACCTGAATGTTTCCTGCAAACCATGACCTGAAACATTGACAGAGAAATCAGACTGGCACAACCCACAAGCCCTCCAGAAAACTCTCGGCCCAGACCATTGCATGTTCCACCCAAACTCAGAGGGAAACTCATCACCTGGGCACACTCCTCTCCTGCCACTGGACACCCCAGCAGCCATCGCACTTACCAACTTCTCCAGAACAAGTACTGGTGGGAAAACATGATATCAGACATCAACCATTTTGTTTCCTCATGCTCTGTCTGTGCCCAGGCCAAGGTTCCCAGAGCTCCCCCTGCTGGTAAGCTATGTCCTCTCCCAGTACCTCAGTGATCCTGGTCACACATCGCTATTGACTTTATCACTGACCTACCTCAATCACAAGGCAACAGTCATTCTGGTCATCATCAATGGGTTTTCAAAATTGCTCAAGCTCATCCCACTACCAGGTCTTCCAACTGATTTTGAAACCACCAAACTCTTATTCACACATATCTTCCGATACTATAGTATCCCTGAGGACAGAGTCAATGACTGGGGCCCCCAGTTCATTTCAAGACTATGGTCACGGTTCATGGACAGATTGGGAGTGTCCATTAGCCTCACTTCCACTTCGTAGTCAGTAACAATGCTTAAGGCCTGAATTCAGAGCAGCCTCCAAACATGACCGCTCCAGACTACACTCCCCATGAATCACAGCACCCCTCATCACCAGAATATTAATTACATCACCTGTCACCAATCATTCTGTGTCCCGTACCTGATTTTACTCAGCCGTTTGTTTTCTGACTGACTTCCTGTTTAAGACCACTGTTTACATTCATTCCCAACCTCGTCTTCACATCTGCTCTATACTACGCTGTTTGCTGATCGATCGACCTCCACCCGTTTCCTGACTACAATTCCTGCTCCACAATTTGGCTCAGTTTAATAATAATAATAATAATAATAATAATAATAATAATAATAAATAAAAATTTTTATTGAAGATTGCACTTAAATATCATAGTCATAATATACATGTGGCCCTCAAACTTAACAAAGCAAACATAATATGTATATAAAACCTACAAATAACATAAAATACTTTTGAGGGCTAAAACCTACAAACTACTAAACCCTTTTACCCTAATACTAAAACTAGAAAGTGACCTGCAGGTTTTCAGATCCAGTGAAAGACTATTCCATAATTTTGCTGCACTAAATGCAAAAGTGTGCAGCCCAAAACTATGCTTAACTTTAGGTAAAATTAAATTATGATGACTATTTCTAGTATCTCTTTCATGAATTTCACTAAAAAATGTATACTTATTTCTAATATATTGCAGAGCCAGTCCATTAAGTGCTTTGAAGACTAATTTTAGTTTAGAATGTACAACTCCATAATGTTGAGTTCTTTTAGAAGTGGTTGTGAATGGGCATCCCACTTAATGTCCATAATTATTCTGGATGCACGCTTTTGAAGTTTTACCATCTTGGTTGTATGTGTTGCGGTGACATTTCCCCAGATGGAACATCCATAGTCCATCATGGGCAAGACTAACGCATTAAAAAATGCCAGTCTCGCTGATCGAGTCAGGAATTTTTTTGTCCGTTTTAACAAACCCAGTCTCTTTGAAACTTTTTTGCATGTTTTATCGATGTGTATTTCCCAGGAGAGGTTACTGTCAATGTACAGTCCTAGAAGCTTTGCACATTTAACAGTTTCTATAGGCTTATCCTCGATGGTTATTTCCAGACTTTGATGTTCCCTTTCTAGTTTCAACATCTTCTGTTTACTACAGACTAGCATTGTTTTAGTCTTGTCCGAGTTAAGTGCCATCATATTATCCCTTGCCCATTTATTGATGTGGTTGAACCCCTCCTGTAGCGTAGATCTCACCTCTGCAATACCATCTCCTGATGCCACTTGAGTCGTATCATCAGCATAAATGCAGAGATTACCTTGGTTTACATGCAGAGGGAGATTGTAATGAAAACGATAAAAAGAAGAGGTCCTACGATTGAACCTTGTGGTACTCCAGAGGTCACTGGAAGGGAGCTTGATAACTCACATCCGATCAAGATTTTTTGCGTCTGATTCTCAAGATATGATTTAAACCAGAATTCTCTGCTGTTTCGGACAGTTGATAAACCTCAAGCTTTTTCAGTAACATATCATGGTCCACAAGATCAAAAGCTTTCCGATAGTCGATTAGGGTGAGACCAGTTATCATTCCGTTGTCCATATTAATGAGCAGGTCGTCTACAAGCTCTATAAGTGCAGTCTCACAAGAATGATGTGGTCTAAAGCCCGATTGTTTCTTGAAAATTAGACCATGCTTATTTAAAAACTCATACAGCGAAACATGAACGTGGCACTCTAGTATCTTCGCCATCACTGGCAGGATGCTAATCGGTCTATAGTTTCTAACTTCAAGATAATCCCCAGCTTTGAAGACTGGTATCACCTTGGCTATTTTCCACGCATTTGGGAAAATACTTCGAGAGAGGGATAGGTTGATGATCTTCATTAGTGGGCGTATGATTGCTGGAGTAGTTTACAGTTTGTGCCGCACCCGTTCTCCCCTGCAATTGCATCCATAAGTGCCTGCGCTCTGACATGGGGCTTTTGTGGGGGTAATATCCCAGAAAAAAACTCAGAATATCCAAGATTAAAAAATCACAAATTTATGAGAAAAAATAGAAAAATAATGTTTTTTGTTTCTGTCAAGGAAACAGATTGTTTCATTTTGTAAGGTTAGATCAACATCACACCACAGATGCCATGGCTGAGCCAAGAATGATAGGAAATGCAGTCTTATAAATGTTTATACCTGCTTATAAATGTATAATTATTGTGCAGGAGCGGTTTCCCACTACTTTCAGTGCATGGATTCTTTTCATTTGCCCAAATCTCTATTACTTTGAAACTGCTCAGCCAAACATAGGAAATGTAGTCTTTCCTTCTTGATCACGCAATATAAAAGAATAACATGCTAACAGATTTTCAACTCCATTTCCCATAATGCACTGTAGCCAGGAAGCATGTGACTGTTGTCTTAGAGAAAATCTGAGTTTATTTCTCATAAATTTGTGGCATTTTAATCTGAGATTTTTTTCTCAGGGCAGCACGGTGGTATAGTGGTTAGCACTGTCGCCTCACAGCAAGAAGGTCTGGGTTCAAGCCCCGTGGCTGACGAGGGCCTTTCTGTGTGGAGTTTGTATGTTCTCCCCGTGTCCGCATGGGTTTCCTCCGGGTGCTCCGGTTTCCCCCACGGTCCAAAAACATGCAGGTTAGGCTAATTGGTGATTCTAAATTGGCCGTAGGTGTGAATGTGAGTGTGAATGGTTGTCTGTGTCTATGTGTCAGCCCTGTGATGACCTGGCGACTTGTTCAGGGTGTACCCCGCCTTTCGCCCGTAGTCAGCTGGGATAGGCTTCAACTTGCCTGTGACCCTGTAGAACAGGATAAAGCAGCTAGAGATAATGAGATGAGATGAGATTTTTTTCTCATAAATTTATTACTTTAATCTTGGATTTTTTTTTCATGATATTACCCCCTCACTCAGCTCCATATTTTACCCCCCTACAGTGGCCCTAATACGCCATTGTACTCCACTACTCTTGGTTCAGTTTCAGGAAAATTCTAGCAAGTTAACATTAATGGGTATATGATAATCCATATAAATTTGAATTAAATGGCAGTGTTTGGGCATTATCTGTGATATCAGTAATAATGCTTGCTACCATTTTAAACTTTTTATATATGATATATTGCTTTTAAACAACAGCTCTTTAACTGACATTTGACTGAATATGGCCAAAAGTTTTGTTTATTTTTGCTCCGCTAGTAGAAATAGATCCCAGAAAGCCACACTGACCCTTTATAACCTGTCAGCCAGATAGCTCACATTGATGATGAGTCAAAAGTTATATTCATAAAAAATGTATTGTTTGCCATGTTTGCTGATGATGTCACTAACGCTACTGTAGTAATCATTTGAACTATGAAGTGGAATTTTATGTGGCAAACACAGAAGAGTGGAGTGATACAAACAGTAAGATGTCCCACTGTGGTTATTCTAAATGTTAGCACTCTTGGGATGGCCAATTAAATGAGTGGACTGGAACTAACTGTTGTGTAATGCTTGTTATATTATGCTATATATATTGAAATGAGGTGAGCTGTCATGGTCTGTCAAAACAGTTACCTATTTTGATATTCAGAAATACTCAGCACCTAGCTCTATTACTCATGAATAATCTATTAATTAAGGATGTCAACAGTGCTTTCATTTCTGGTTTGCATAGGTTACAAACAAACAAATATTTGATGTTGTATTGATGATTCTCAGGCATAAATATTGATGAATACGGCCATGGATGTTGGATAACCTTGTTTTCATCACAAGAAACATATATTCTCTGTAGCTCTAGAGCAATGATGTTATGCTCCAAACATATCTGTACAAGCTGGGCTGCACCTACACAGATTTTAGAAGTATTGAACTGGGTTCTGGATGAATGTAATAGTTTGCACAAATAGCAGTCAGTAAGTGGTACATGGGTAAAGTGTGGGTAGGGCAGAAGCAGGGAGTAAGTGGTGCAGGGGTGGGTCTAGGCTGTGATTGGCAGTTTAGTAGAGGTCAGACTGATCTCTCATAAGAAGCACACCTGCCTCCAACATACACATGCACACACAGCTGTGTTACCATAGAAATGCAGCCAACCAATGACAGGCACTGATTTTCCCTCCAGGGACTCTGTTGATCTTCGAGAGCTGGGGGTGGAGTTTTACCAGTAAAACCATCTTTAGTGACTCTGAAATGTAAATTATACCAATCTGGCCTTACCATAGCTAATTTTATTCTCCAAGTTGAGAGAGAGAGAGAGAGAGAGAGAGAGAGAGAGAGAGAGAGAGAGATGCAGGGAGTAATGTGTGTGTGTGTGTGTGTGTGTGTGTGTGTGTGTGTGTGTGTGTGTGTGTGTGTTCAACAAAATGCATGATGGACTATTTAAAAAAGTTATTATTTAATGTTGAAAAGGTAATCACAGTTAAACACATTGTATGTTTTGGGGTTATTATGCTTATAGGGGTTTTATAAAGGTGTGTATACTGTAGTATCCTCCATGTACATATATACTGTATCTTCTGTCTGTATTCAAGCGTGTTGCTGGGCAAGAATGGTAACTCTGGTCAGCCCTCAGCCAATCAGATGTTGTCGCACAGCACTTCTTTCAATTAGTCAGTCCAGAGTCTGTGTTGGTTGATTCTATAGTTGTTCACTATATAACCGTGTGTATGAAGTTCATGAACGTACTACAGAAGATATATGAGGGTAGTTTGACTGTCTTCTTATCCAAGGATGAGCATATTCAGTTATGATTAGGGCTTTCTCTCAAGAGCTTCACAGTGATTTTATCAGCAATTGTTTTAATCAGGAATGAAATAGAGAATGATTTCTAACCTGATTTGAATCAGTAATCACTTTAATTAGGAACTGGAGTAGAATGAGTGAATCAATTCAGATCCGATGCTGTCAAGGATTATAGCTGAAGGAGTCTTCATGAGTCACTGGGTAGAGTCAGTTTAGTCAAGAGAATTCAAGAGAAAGACACAGTAGTAATTCAGGCTGGTTTGATTTATCAGCAAAGCCTGAGTTTGTTCTTAGGTTATTTGCTTTTAATAATTCATTTAATTCATTTGATTCAAAAGAAAATGTGTCTATATACAGTGCCCTCCACAATTATTGGCACCCCTTGAAAAGGTCAGTAAAAAGGGTTAGAAAAAATCCAAACCAAAAAAACTACTCAAAAGGTTTGTGAAATAAAAATGTTAACTTTAGTTTCTTGGTTCTGACTTTTAAGTGGTAGTGTTCAGCTCTTGCAGAGCTTCAGTTCCCACACAAAAGGAGAGGGCAAGTAATTGATGGGAGCTGAAAAAGATGAGTTTTATTTTCTTGTTAAGTAACTGAAAGAATGTACTTAGAGATCCATCCATCCATTATCTCTGCTGCTTATCCATCAGGGTCATAGGGGAAGCTGGAGCCAATCCCAACTGGCTTTGGGCATGAGGCAGGGTACATCCTGGGCAGGTCCTGAGAGGTCCCATTGCATTAATGTCATATGTTGTATTAATTAATTCTTTAACTGTATGTTATATTTTATATATATCGTACAGTACCTTCCACAGGGCGGCACGGTGGTGTAGTGGTTAGCGCTGTCGCCTCACAGCAAGAAGGTCCGGGTTTGAGCCCTGTGGCCGGCGAGGGCCTTTCTGTGCGGAGTTTGCATGTTCTCCCCGTGTCTGCGTGGGTTTCCTCCGGGTGCTCCGGTTTCCCCCAAAGACATGCAGGTTAGGTTAACTGGTGACTCTAAATTGACCGTAGGTGTGAATGGTTGTCTGTGTCTATGTGTCAGCCCTGTGATGACCTGGCGACTTGTCCAGGGTGTACCCCGCCTTTCGCCCGTAGTCAGCTGGGATAGGCTCCAGCTTGCCTGCGACCCTGTAGAACAGGATAAAGCGGCTAGAGATAATGAGATGAGATGAGTACCTTCCACAATTATTAGCACCGCTTGTAAAGATGAGTAAAAAGGGATAGAAAAAATCCACTTTTTGATGAAGTAGCTTCATCTCACACTGAAAAAATCAGAAAAATGCAACTTTTAATTGAAATAAATGTATTCAGAGAAAAACAAATCCCTCATCAAGAAATAATTATTTTCAACAAACATATGTGCCACGATTGTTGACACATTTGCATTTAATTGTTTGTACAGCCTCCTTTGCCAGTGAAACAGCACTGAGTTTTCTCCAATAACATTTTATAAGGTTGGAGATACAGAGCAGGGTATCTGAAACCATTCCTCTACACAATCTCTCCAGATCATCCAGGGTCCTAGGCCCTCTGTTGTGCACTCCCCTCTTCAGCTCACCTTACAGGTTTTCAATTGGGGTTCAGGTCAAGGGACTGAGATGGCCATGGTAGAAGCTTGATTCTATAGTCTGTGAACCATTTTTGTGTTGATTTAGACATGTGCTTCAGATCATTGTCCTGCTGGAAGATCCAATGATGACCCAGTTTTAGATTCCTGGCAGAGGCAGGCAGATTTTGATTTAAAATGTCTTGGTATTTCATGGAGTCTATGATATCATGTACCCTAACAAGGTTTCCAGGGCCATTGGAGAAAAAAACCATCCCTGAAACATCACAAAACTTCCACCATATTTTACAGTTGGGAAAGGGTTCTTTTCATTATAACCATCCTTCTTTTTACACCAAACCCACTTTGAGGGTTTATTCCCAAAAAGCTCCATTTTTGTAACATCAGATCATAGAACACGGTTCCAGTCAAAGTTGTAGTAGCATTTAACAAACTTCAGGCACTTACGTTTGTGGTTAAGTGACAGAAAAGGCTTTTTTCGAGCATAAATTCCAAATAATCCCCCATCAGCAGCTGGGCTTGAACCCAGAACCTTCTTGCTGTGAGGTGACAGTGCTAACCACTACACCACTGTGTCACCAATTCTAAAGATAATAAATTATTCCCTTAGAATTGGCTATGTACCCAAATCCTTTAAACTAGCAGTTATCAAACCCCTGATGAAAAAACCTGACTTCAACCCCTGCCAGCTGTCCAATTATTACCAATATCAAACCTCCCCTTTATCTCCGATATCCTAGAAAAAGCTGTGGCACAGCAGTTATACTCATATCAACATAGGAATAACATCCATGAAATGTATCAGTCAGGATTTAGACCTCATCATAGTGCAGAGACAACACTGGTTAAAGTAGTAAATTACCTACCATTAGCATCTGATCAGGGTTGTGTCTCCCTGCTTGCATTGCTGGACCTTAGTGCAGCCTTTGCCACCACTAATGATACCATTCTCCCTGATAGACTGGAAAATGTTCTGGGAGTTAAGGGAACGGCCCTCTCCTGGCTCAGGTCTTATTTAACTGACCACTATCAGTTTGTTGATGTAAATGGTGACATACTAAGGTAAAGTTTGGTGTTCCACAAGGCCCACTGCTTTTTTCTTTATATATGTTACCGCTGGGTGATATTATTCATAAGCATGGTATTAGTTTCCATGGTTATGCTGATGACACACAGTTGTATGTTTCTGCAAAAACAGATGAGAGACACCAACTTAATAGAACTGAGGAATGTGTAAAGGACATTAAACATTGGATGCTTAACTTCCTTCTGCGTAACTCTGACAAGACAAAAGTACTTGTACTAGGACCACATGCAGCTAGAAGTAGGTTTTCTGATTACACAGTAACTCTGGATGGCCTTTCTGTTTCTTCACATGCAGCAGTAAAAGACTTCAGTGTGATCACTGACTCCAGTGTTTCGTTTGAAACTCATATTGAAAACATTACAAGGACAGCTTTCTTTCATCTCAGAAATATTACGAAGATAAGAAATATAGATTATATTAGATTAGATTAGAATAGATTAGATTAGATTAGATTAGATTAGATTAGATTAGATTAGATTAGATTAGATTAGATAGAACTTTATTGATCCCTTTGGGAGGGTTCCCTCAGGGAAATTAAGATTCCAGCAGCATCATTACAGGATAAAGAGATAATAGAAAATAGAGAAAAAACTTCTAGATAAATTATATTAAGTATTTATATATACAAATATAAAAAGAATAAGATATGGGGAAGAGAAGAAGGGGGGAAGAAAAAAGGGGCCAGCAGGAGAGATATTGCACTTTATATTGCACATTGTCCAGTATTGCTTATTGTTAGGCTAGGCTACTGCTCCTTCCCATCCTCTGTCCTCCTGTTACCCCTCCTCCCCCCCCAGAGAGGAGTTGTACAGTCTGATGGCGTGAGGGACAAAGGAGTTTTTAAGTCTGTTCGTCCTGCACTTGGGAAGGAGCATTCTGTCACTGAACAGGCTCCTCTGGTTGCTGAGGATTGCAGGATCTGGTTGCTGGTTGCAGTGTGCAGAGGGTGACTGGCATCGTCCATGATGTTCAATAGTTTGTCCATAGTCCTCTTCTCTGCCACCGTCACCAGAGAGTCCAGCTTCATGCCGACCACAGAGCCAGCCCGCCTGATCAGTTTGTCCAGCCTGGATGTGTCCTTCTTGGAGGTGCTGCCCCCCAGCACACCATGGTGTAAAACAGGACACTGGCAACCACAGACTGATAGAACATCCACAGGAGTTTCCTGCAGATGTTAAAGGACCACAGCCTCCTAAGGAAGTATAGCCTGTTCTGTCCCTTCCTGTATAAGTGTTTGGTGTTGCAAGTCCAGTCCAGCTTGCTGTCCAGCTACAGTCCGAGGTACTTGTAGGAATCCACAGCCTCCACCTCGACTCCCTCAATCAGAACTGGTGGTGACCTTGGTCTGGAGTTCCCAAAGTTAATGACCAGCTCCTTGGTCTTCGAGGTGTTGAGCTGCAGATGGTTCCTGTTGCACTACACAGGAAAGTCTCTCACCAGGCTCTTGTACTCCTCCTCTCTGTCATCACTGATACACCCAACGATGGCTGTGTCATTGGCGAACTTCTGAATGTGACACAGCTCCGAGTTGTAGCAGAAGTCCGCGGTGTACAGGGTGAAGAGAAGAGGGGCCAGCACCATGCCCTGGGGTGCTCCAGTGCTGCTAATCACAGTGTCAGATGTGATGTCCTTCAGCCTGATGTACTGCTGTTAGGACTAGGACTGTTTTGGCCTCTAGAGGCCGCTGTTATTTCCTTTTCATGTCGTGTTTATTTTGGCCTCTAGAGGCCGCCACTGTTCCTGTGTTTTGTGTTTGTGTTAATTGCCTAATTATCTTCACCTGTGTCCTTAATTAGTTTGTCTATTTATACCCCTGAGTTCAGTCCTCTTGTCACGGAGTCTTTGTGCTGTTATGTTTATCTCCAGTTTCCTTTGTACTGTGTTTTTTGATCTTCTTAGCTTTTGAATTTTTGCACTTTGCTTTTCTTTTGGATTATACTCTTTGGTTTTTTTTTGTCTTTTGTTTTGCCCTGTATATAGTGTATATAGTTTAAATAAACCTTTTGATTCTTTTTCTACTTCCGCCTCACGCCTCTGCATTTGAGTCATCCCCCTGGTGGCCTAGTGGGGGTTTGCTGGATTATCACACCAACGAACCAGGTTCGAATCCCAGCAAAACCCTAACAGAAAGACTCCGTCATGACCGACTCAGCAGAGGCTGCTTCAACTGTCTACCCGGCCAACCTTCAGGGAATTATGGCAGCTTTGACACGCTTCGGAGCGACCATGGACGCTCATGGACGTACGCTCACCAGCCAACGTGAGGCCCTCGCTCGCCACGAGGAACTGCTTCAGCAAATTGGGAAAACCCTGGCACAGCTGACATCTCTGCCTGCATCTCCTGCTCCTGATCCAGTTCCTGCTCCTGATCCAGCTCCCACTCCTGCTCCAGTGCCTCCTGCAATGCTGCCTTCTTCACCTCGCGAACCCAGCCTTCCTGCACCACAGAGGTATGACGGCAAGCACAGTGAGTGCCGAGAGTTCCTTACCCAGTGTCAACTCACCTTTGAGCTTCAGCCTACCACCTACACTACGGATCGCCGCAAGATTGCCTTTGTGATCACCTTATTAGCTGGTAAGGCGCGAGCCTGGGCTACTGCTATCTGGCAAAGACAGGGACCTGAGTGCTTTGATTTCCAGCTGTTTTCTGAAGAGATGCTTCGGGTCTTCGATCAGGCAGACATCAGTACCGACGCAGCCCGAAAGCTCATGTCCATCCGGCAAGGAGGAAGCGTCGCAGATTACGCCATCTCGTTCCGAACACTCGCAGCAGTAAGTGGATGGAACGAGACTGCCCTGGTGTCAGCCTTCCACCATGGTCTGTCTGACCCCATCAAGGACGGTCTGGCCTCTATTGGATGCCCAAGTGACCTCGAAACCCTCATCTCACATGCTATTCGTCTGGACAACAGGATGAGAGAACGCCACCAAGCCTTGAGCCCCCCCAGCCTCCCTACCTCTACCTGGAGACCGTCTACCTCCTTCAGTGACTGTCCAGAACCCATGCAAGTGGGTCGTACTCGCCTCTCCGCATCTGAGAGGGAGCGCAGAAGGAGGGACAAGTGCTGCATCTACTGTGGCAAGCCTGGTCACTTCCGAGCATCATGTCCCGAACTCTTGGGAAAAGGACCGCCCCGTCCAGCCGAGGGAGGGTTGTGACGGGGCCTACCCTCTCTCCCGGACTCCCTGGCCAAGGAATCTACATCCCGGTCTCCATCTCCTGGGGTGAGTCTGTCCACTCTTGTCAAGCTTTGATAGACTCAGGGGCGGCTGGGAACTTTATGGATATTCACTTCGCCCAAAGCATCAATATTCCGACTGCACCTCTTGAAGTCCCACTGTCTGTGTCTGCCCTCGATGGCCAAGCGTTAGGTGATGGAAGAGTCACCCAAGTTACTTCTCCAGTTTTCCTCCAGTCTCAAGGTCACAAGGAAGAAATATCCCTGCACCTGATTCCTTCACCTGAGTTCCCAGTTATTCTAGGCCTTCCTTGGCTTACTCGCCACAACCCTCGCATAGACTGGGTAACAAGCCAGGTTGTGGAATGGGGCCCTGCATGCCATGCCTCTTGTCTGCTCTCTAGCTCTCCTGTGTCTCCTGCCGAGCCCCCTGATCTCACCGAGTTATCTCAAGTTCCCACAGAGTACTGGGATCTCAAGGAGGTGTTCAGCAAGAGCAGGGCCGCCGTTCTTCCTCCGCACCGGGCCTACGACTGTGCCATCGACTTGCTCCCTGGGACTACCCCTCCTCGTGGCAGACTGTTTTCACTCTCTCAGCCAGAACGCAAGGCCATGGAGGAATACCTCAAAGATGCCCTGGTCTCTGGGTTTATTCGACCCTCCACTTCACCTGCTGGAGCCGGCTTCTTCTTTGTCGGCAAGAAGGATGGGGGGCTCCGACCATGTATTGATTACAGGGGCCTGAATAAGATCACTGTGCGCAACCGATATCCCCTTCCGCTGATGTCCACAGCTTTCGACCTGCTCCAAGGCGCCACCGTCTTCACCAAGTTGGACCTACGGAACGCATACCACCTCATCCGTATCCGACAGGGAGACGAGTGGAAGACTGCCTTTAACACCCCGTCTGGGCACTACGAATACCAGGTGATGCCCTTCGGACTCACCAACGCACCAGCTGTTTTTCAGGCCCTAATCAACGACGTCTTAAGGGACATGATTAACCTATACGTTTTTGTCTACCTCGACGACATCCTTATCTTTTCCAAGACCGTGCAGGAGCACCGCCACCATGTCCGCCAGGTTCTCCAGAGGCTGCTACAGAACAATCTGTTCGCCAAGGCCCAGAAATGCGAATTTCATGTTCCCGAGGTCTCCTTTCTGGGATTTATTGTACGGACAGGCCAACTCCAAATGGACCCTGCCAAGACCCTGGCCGTCCGGGATTGGCCTACTCCCAAGTCCGTTAAGGAGGTTCAGCGGTTCTTAGGATTCGCTAACTTCTACCGCAAGTTCATCAGGAACTTCAGTTCTGTGGCAGCACCCATGTCAGACCTCACCAAAGGGACAGGTGGATCTTATGGCTGGTCTCCTCAGGCAGAAAAGGCGTTCAAAGACCTCAAGGACCGCTTCTGCACGGCACCCATTCTGGTTCTCCCGGACACCTCCCAACCATTCATCGTGGAGGTGGACGCCTCGGACAGTGGTGTCGGCGCGGTGCTCTCTCAACGTTCGGAAGGAAAGCTGCACCCCTGCGCTTACTTCTCCCACCGCCTGAGTCCTGCTGAGTCCCGGTACGATGTGGGGGATCGAGAACTGCTAGCGGTCAAACTGGCCCTTGAGGAGTGGAGGCACTGGCTGGAGGGAGCACAACATCCATTCCTGGTTTGGACTGACCACAAGAACCTGGAGTACCTCCAGCAAGCCAAGAGACTGAACCCTCGACAGGCTAGGTGGGCCCTGTTTTTCAGTCGGTTTGACTTCACCCTCTCATACCGCCCCGGCTCCAAGAACACCAAACCTGACGCACTGTCCAGACTGTTCTCTGCCACTAACAGGGAGAATGAAGTCGGGCCTATTATCCCTGTGTCCCGGATTGTGGCCCCTGTCCGCTGGGGTATTGAGGAGGCTGTCCGACGAGCCCAACGCCAGGACCCCGGTCCTGGGACGGGGCCACCAGGCCTCTTGTACGTCCCACATCAAGCCCGGGCCAAGGTTCTCCAGTGGGGTCACTCTTCCCCTCTCACCGCCCACCCGGGAGCTCGGAGGACCCTGGACTTCCTGAAAAGACGCTTCTGGTGGCCTAACATGGAGAAGGAAGTAAGGTCATTTGTCCTGTCCTGTGAGGTTTGCACCAGAACCAAGAACCCACGACAGCGTCCCCAGGGTCTCCTGCATCCTCTGACCATTCCCCGGCGTCCCTGGTCCCACGTGGCAGTCGACTTTATCACGGGTCTCCCTGAGTCACAAGGTAACACGGTCATTTTGGTCTTAGTTGACAGATTCTCCAAGGCCTGCCGCTTCATACCACTGTGCAAACTCCCCTCTGCTCTTGAAACTGCGAAACTTTTGTTTAATCATGTCTTCCGAGTCTTTGGTCTTCCACAGGACATCGTCTCAGACCGAGGGCCCCAGTTCTCCTCCCGAGTGTGGCACGGGTTCTGCAAGGTCATCGGAGCCACTGCCAGCCTCTCCTCTGGGTTTCACCCACAGTCCAATGGTCAGACGGAGAGGCTCAACCAGGACCTGGAAACCACCCTGCGAGGCCTGGCTATGGATAACCCGACATCGTGGAGCACCTGGCTGCCATGGGCGGAGTACGCCCACAACACCCTGCAGTCATCGGCCACCAAGCTGTCGCCATTCCAGTGCCAATTCGGGTTCCAGCCACCTCTGTTCCCGGACCAGGAGGAGGACGCGGGGGTGCCCTCGGTCAACCAATATGTGAGACGGTGTCGCAAGACCTGGAGCAAGGTCAGGAAGACCCTCATACAGACCTCCAGAACCAACCAGACTCAGGCCAACCGCCATAGAAGACCTGCACACGCTTTCCGCCCTGGGCAGCGTGTTTGGCTGTCCACTAAGGACCTTCCACTGCGGGTGGAGAACCGCAAGCTTGCTCCTCGCTACATTGGCCCCTTCAAGGTGGTGCGCAGGGTGAACCCTGTCTCCTACCGGCTCCAGTTGCCCCGGACTCTGAGGATCAACCCCACTTTCCATGTTTCCCTGTTACGGCCCGTACTGACGTCTACGTATGCCCCTGCCCCTAGGAACCCCCCACCCCCCCGCATCTTCCAGGGGCAGACTGTGTTCACTGTGAATCGCCTGCTTGACTCCCGCCGGGTCCGCGGCGGGTTGCAATATCTGGTGGACTGGGAGGGCTATGGTCCTGAGGAGCGCTGCTGGGTTCCTGCTCGGGATGTCCTTGATAAAGAACTATGTCGGGACTTCCATTCGGCCCATCCGGATCGCCCTGGGAACGTCAGGAGACGCTCCTAGAGGGGGGGGTCCTGTTAGGACTAGGACTGTTTTGGCCTCTAGAGGCCGCTGTTATTTCCTTTTCATGTCGTGTTTATTTTGGCCTCTAGAGGCCGCCACTGTTCCTGTGTTTTGTGTTTGTGTTAATTGCCTAATTATCTTCACCTGTGTCCTTAATTAGTTTGTCTATTTATACCCCTGAGTTCAGTCCTCTTGTCACGGAGTCTTTGTGCTGTTATGTTTATCTCCAGTTTCCTTTGTACTGTGTTTTTTGATCTTCTTAGCTTTTGAATTTTTGCACTTTGCTTTTCTTTTGGATTATACTCTTTGGTTTTTTTTTGTCTTTTGTTTTGCCCTGTATATAGTGTATATAGTTTAAATAAACCTTTTGATTCTTTTTCTACTTCCGCCTCACGCCTCTGCATTTGAGTCATCCCCCTGGTGGCCTAGTGGGGGTTTGCTGGATTATCACACCAACGAACCAGGTTCGAATCCCAGCAAAACCCTAACAACTGCAGCCTGTCGGTGAGGTAGCTGGAGATCCAGGTGACCAGGCAGGGGTCCGCTCGCATCCTGGTCAGTTTGTCCTGAAGCAAAAGGGGTTGGATGGTGTTGAAGGCACTCGAGAAGTCCAAGAAGAGGATCCTCACTGTGCCATTTCCCTTATCCAGATGCAAGTGGGCTTGGTGTAGCAGGTAGAGGATGGTGTCTTCCACACCAACACCTGCCCAGTACACAAACTTCAGACAGTCCTGGGCATGTTGTACCTGGGGTCTAAGGAGGCTGAGGAAGAGCCGCTCCAATGTCTTCATCAGATGTGAAGTGAGTGCCACCAGTCGGAAGTCGTTCAGCTTGCTGGGCCGATTCTTTTTGGGAACTGCAACGATGCATGATGTCTTCCAGAGGGTGGGCACTCTCCCCAGCGGCAGGCTGAGGTTGAAGATGCATTGGAGTGGTTCACTCAGTTCAGCAGCGCAGGTCTTCAGTAGTCGGGGACTCACCTTGTCCGGGCCTGCTGCTTTCCTGGGGTGAAGATTCCTCAGTTGACCATTGACCTGATCTGCAGTAATGCATGGAGGAGTCTGTGTTGAGGTGGGGGAGGGGGGGACGGGGCTGCTGAGATGACTGGGGGGAGGTGTGTTGAGGGAAGAAGGAGAGATGGCTGCAGTGAGGGGCATGTGGGCTGGTTGAACCGGTTGAAGAAGTCATTCAACTCATTCGCCCTCCACTGTCCCCTCAATGACTCTGGTCTTTGTATTGTGGCCTGTGATGTTTTTCACACCTTCCCAGACCTCCCTCGTGCTGTTCTCCTTCAGCTTCTGCTCCACCTTTCTCCTGTAGCTGTCCTTAGCTTCCCTCACACAGCGTTTCACCTCCTGCTGTGCTGCTTTCATTGCCTCCCTGTCCCTGCTCCTGAAGGCAGCCTTCTTCCTGTTGAGGACAGCTTTCACTTCCTGTGTTACCCATGGCTTGTTATTAGGATAACACCATACAGTCTTAGTGGGGGAAACGACGTCTGCACAGAAGTTGAGATAATCCATCAGACAGTGTGTCAGCCCCTCTATGTCCTCACAGTGTGGGCTAAGCAGCATATCCCAGTCCGTGATGTCATAGCAGTCTCTGAGGGCATCTTCCATTTCAGGGGACCACCTCCTGATGGAGCTAGTTGTTGCAGACTGCCTTTGAACCAGGGGGGTGTACTTCAGCTGTAAACAAACCAGGTTATGGTCAGACTTCCCTAGTGGGGGGAGGGGTGTGACTCTGTATGCATCCCTCACATTAGCATACAGCAAGTCAATTGTCCTGTTGTTCCTTGTTGGACAGTCCACAACCTGGTAAAAAGCAGCCAAAGTAGAGTCCAAAGTAGCATGATTAAAGTCCCCAGAAATGATGATAAATGCCTCAGGGTGCTGTGTCTGCAGCCTTGCTGTGACAGAGTGAATCCCCTCATATGCAGCGGCTGCATCTGCCCTCGGAGGGATTTAAACACAGATGGTGATCACGTGACTGAACTCCCTCGGCAGATAATATGGCTGCAGGCTAACAGCTAGCAGCTCCAAGTCTGGGCAACATAAAACTGTCTTTACAGAGATATGTCCTGGGTTACACCAGCGGTTGTTCACATAAATGATGAGTCCCCCACCTTTGCCTTTCCCGCATGCTTTAGTGTCTCTGTCGGCTCTCACAGCAGTGAATCCCCGCAGGTCCACGTTAGCATCTGGTACAAGGTGTGTTAGCCATATCTCCTTAAAGATAAATAAGCTGCTCTCCCAATAAGTCCGCTGGTTGTTCAGTGCGGATAGCTCGTCGACCTTATTTGGCAGTGAGTTCACATTCCCCATGATAACAGAGGGAATGGATGGTTTGTAGTGCCACTCATTGTCCACAAGCCTAGCCTTTAGCTTAGCTCTGGCTTTGCAGCCCCTGGATTTCCTCCTCAGCTCCACTGGGATGGGGTGTCGTATTCCGGCTCGTCCCATTGTTTTCAGGGCCAGCAGCTCCTCTCTCGAATAAGTGAGAAAACTGGCTCCTGGTTGCATGTTAAAGTTAAAAATATCCATTTGATATAAGTAAAACACACCATGTCTTCGTAAAAAGAGCAGAAAAGTAAAAAAGGTGGAAAAAAAAGAGGTTTAAAGAGCTAAAAACTACAGAGCTACTGGAGAGGCAGCCATCTCACATAGCACCCCACTACTATTGTACTATATAATGTCACTACATGACGCAGAAAAACTAGTTCATGCTTTTGTTACCTTTAGGTTGGATTATTGTAATGCCTTACTGCCTGGATGTTCCAATAAGTCCATAAACAAGCTCAAGTTAGTTCAAAATGCAACAGCAAGAGTCCTTACTAGAACTAGAAGATATGACCACATCACCCCTGTCTTATCCACATTGCACTGGTTCCCAATTAAATTTTGTATTGATTATAAAATACTACCGTTTCAAGCACTGAATGGTCTCATGACATAGTACCTGAGCAAACTTCTGGTTCTTTATGGTTTCACCATGCCTACTTAGCCTGCCCCTTTTGATCTATCTGTTGGTACCTCATATAGTGAAGGCTACACCAGGGGGCAGAGCCTTTTTTTTACAAAGCCCCACAGTTATGGACCAACCTTCCAAGTAGTGTTCAGGACTCAGACACAGTCTCAGAGTTTAAGTCCAGGCTGAAAACATATCTTTTTTGTCAAGCCTTTTGTTAATAGTTTTTATTAGGTAAAGGAGTAGCTCTGGAGGGTCCTCAGGCATACAGTTTTCTGGTAATCTGGGATGTATGGATGCTGTCTTCCCCACCCACCCACACACACACTCACTTGTTCACTTGGGTTTGTTGACAGAGTGGTGGCTGGCTGCTTTATGTCCTAGGGCTCCCTCATGTCTGTCTTACATTCTGGCTCTCTCCTTTTAGTTATGCTGTCATAATTAGTCTTGCCAGAGTCCCTGCTTGCACTCAGTGCAAAATGTATACTGTCCTTACTCTCTGACATTGAGCATACCTAACAACCTTTGCCCCCGTCTCATCCCTCTGTCTGTCCCTTTCTGTTGAGTTACATGTTGATCCTGAGACACCAGTGATGCTGATCTCTTCTGCTCTCCGGGCCTGCCTGATCCATCCTGATGCCCTACATCTGGCTGGAGTCTCATCACATTGCTCCTGTGGAGGATGGCCCCATATGGACAGTCGAAAGTCGCACTTGGAAGATGGCTCTGGACACTTATGCCGCTTTTCCACTACCAACACGGCTGAGTTGGGCTGAGCTGTGCCGTGCTGAGTTGGGCTGAGTCGAGCTGAGTGGGGCTGTTGGAGTTGCATTTCGACTACAACCGCGCTGAACCGTGCTGGCTGGAAGTGGGTGGACACATTGGGTGGAGTTAGCGAAAGTGGGTGGACATCACGTGATGTCGTTAGGCGGCGCAAACAGTGACATCAGTGACCTTTTAAGCGGTAGTCTCACGACCCGGATAGTAAACAATAAACATGGAGGACATGGAGTCGTTAGTGTTGCTGGTCTTGGTGCTGTGGCTTGTTGTCACCGACAACGCCAACAGATACTGGCAAGAGCGTATAGATGAGGCAAGGCGCATAAGGCTTCAGAAATTCTCGTAATTCGTAATTCTTCTTCTTCTGGGTTTACGGTGTTTACAGATCCCAGCGTGCTTGCGGGGCATGTGTGGGCATGTGAGGACACTCCTCCTCACCAATCAGTGCACAGGGGAGTGTCTCCTCACGCCCCTAGCCCCACTTGGCTCAGTTTGGCTCGCTTCAGCCCCACTCCAAAACCGTGCGAGTTTTGGGTGCTGAGTAGGGCTGAAGAGAGCCCAGTTGCGCCGCTCTGAGGTAGTCGAAACGCGAGCCGTGTCGGGCTGAAGTGAGCTGAAGTGAGCTGAAAAAGGGTAGTGGAAAAGGGCCATTAGAGTAATGCATTGATGGCTGAGGACCACAGTTGACTTGTTAATTTTAGGACTGCAGTTGTCACAGTTTTGCACCCAAGTTTCCATCAAGGAACAGTTTATAACTTTAACAAAACAGACTTCATGTTAAAGCTATTATGAATTTCCCGGTTACACAGTTATACTTTGTGACTATATAGGACACAGTTATAGAAGCAAGTTATTTATAATCATGCTATCTGTTATCATCCACATGAGGATGGGTTCCCTTTTGAGTCTGGTTCCTCTAGAGGTTTCTTCCTCATGTTGTCTGAGGGAGTTTTTCCTTGCCACCATCACCACAGGTTTGCTCATTGGGGATAAATTAGGGATAAAAATTAGCACGTTTCATGTCTTTAATTTTCTGTAAAGCTGCTTTGCAACAATATCTGTTGTTAAAAGCGCTATACAAATAAACTTGATTTGACTTGACTTATGAAGGTCAACACATTTTTTTTCCCTCATTTGGTTTGTGTGTTCTCTTATTTTTCCCCATGTTGATGGATGACTGGGGGAATTTGCCCTCTGTCTCACCTCATGTTTGTTCCCCAGTTAATCAGGAAGTCACAGCTTGAAAGTTCCTACACACTCCAATCAAGTCAAAAATTTATAATTTAAATGGGAAACATGCTTCAGTTACATTGTGTTCACTATAATTTCCAGAGATGTCAATAATAGTGGCGCAAGTGTTTTTTGTTGAAAATAATTATTTCTTGATGAGGGATTTGTTTTTCTCTGAATAAATTTATTTCATTTAAAGGTTTGATTTTTCTCATTTTTGCAGCACAATGGTGTAGTGATTTAGCAATGTGGCCTCACAGCAAGAAGGTTCTGGGTTTGAGCCCAGTGGCTGATGAGGGCCTTTCTGTATGGAGTTTGCATGTTCTCCCCATGTCTGCATGAGTTTCCTCCGAGTGCTCCGATTTCCCCCACAGTCCAAAGACATGCAGGTTAGGCTCTAAATTGACCATAGGCGTGAATGTGAGTGTGAATGGTTGTTTGTCTCTATATGTCAGCCTTGCGATGATTTGGTGACTTGTCCAGGGTGTACCCCGCCTCTCGCCTATAGTCAGCTGGGATAGGCTCCAGCTTGCTCGCAACCCTGCACAGGATAAGCAGTTACAGATAATCGATGGATTTTTCTCATTTTTTCAGTGTGAGGTGAAGCACTGAAAAAATCCACCAAAAGACGGATTTTTAAAAACGTTTTTAACTGATGTTTACAAGGGGTTACAATAATCATGGAGGCCACAGTGTATATGTTTGTTGTTGACAGTGGATTGGCTGGCCGCTTTTTGTCTGGTGCCCTCATGTCTGTGGTACCCTTCTGGCTCTCCCTTTTAGTTATGTTTTCACAGCTAGTCTTGCAAGAGTCCCTGCTTGCACTCAGCACACAATCAACAATGTTCTTAACCATTAGGTGACAATGAGCATACCTAGAAGAAGAAGAAGCCTTTATTTGTCTCACATACACTCAAGCACAGATTTAAGCACACAGTGAAATTTCTCCTTTGCAGTTAACTCTTCTGAAGCAGTGAACACATGCACACACAAGTGAGCAATGAGCACACACACATACCCATAGCAGCTATGCTACAGCGCCCAGGGAGCAGTAAGGGGGTCAGTGCCTTGCTCAAGGGCACTTCAGCCCAAGGCTCATGTTAACCTAACCACACGTCTTTGAACTTTGGGGGAAACCAGAGCACGGGGAGAACATGCAAACTCCACACAGAAAGGCCCCAGTCAGCTGCTGGGCTCAAACCCAGAACCTTCTTGCTGTGAGGCGACAGTGCTAACCACTACACCACCATGCCAACCAAACTGTATTTCTCTCTCCCTCTCTCACTCACCCTATTTCTTATTGGAGTTCTCATCACTTCATTCCTGCTGAGGATGGACCCATATAGATAGCCGAAAGGTGCACTCAGAAACCATAAAGCTGGCTTAGGTCTGCAATTGCCATAAGCAATCTTGCATTCAAGTCTCCATCAATGAACAGTTGATAACTTCTTCAAAACAGACTTCCTGTTAAAACTATAATGAATCTCCTGGTTACATGATTGGACTTTTTGACTAAACAGCACACACTTAGAGAAGCAAGTTATTTATAATAACACTATGAGGTGTCACCTTGATGAGAATGGATTCCCTTTTGACTGTGGTTCCTTTCAAGGTTTCTTCCTTGTGTCGTCTCAGGGCATTTTTCTTTCCCATCTCCACCTCTAGCTTGCTTATTATGGATAAATTTATAAATTAAAAAGTTTATATTTAGAATTTATATATTACTGTAAAGCTCATTTGTGACAATATACATTGTTAAAGCACTTTACAAATAAAATTGAATAGAATTGAATTAAAATAATTGTGGGTGCCTGGAAAACCAAAGAGCTATCAACATCATCTGCGTCAATCTCTGTTTCATCACCTGAAGTAAGCATCAGGGTATTTGAACACAATTCTTATCGCCTCTTTACTCAATTGATCTCTGTGCTTTTATCTGTGGGGGGAAAATAGCTGATTAATTTATCAGTTCTGCTCTGTTGATTAATTTCTTGTTAATCACTTATTAGGTAATTTAAACATTTTAAAATTTTGTCCACTGTTATCTGTGTAGGGGGTGTACAGACATGACCTGATAATTATTTAGGCTTGAGAGATTCACAGTGGCTCTAAAGATCAATAAACCTGAACATATCATGAGAAAATCACATTTAGCAAGCGACACTGAATGTACAAAGCTTCGTTTGTTCAACTGGCTGCAGGCAGACAGACAGCCATGGCAAGGTTAGAAACTGACCTCAATTTAAAATATTTTTCAATTTGTTTGAACAAAAGTTTGGACACACCTAATTCAATGGTTTTTTTAATTATTATTATTATTAGGGGCGGCACGGTGGTGTAGTGGTTAGCGCTGTCACCTCACAGCAAGAAGGTCCTGGGTTCGAGCCCCGGGACCGGCGAGGGCCTTTCTGTGTGGAGTTTGCATGTTCTCCCCGTGTCCGCGTGGGTTTCCTCCGGGTGCTCCGGTTTCCCCCACAGTCCAAAGACATGCAGGTTAGGTTAACTGGTGACTCTAAATTGACCGTAGGTGTGAATGTGAGTATGAATGGTTGTCTGTGTCTATGTGTCAGCCCTGTGATGACCTGGCGACTTGTCCAGGGTGTACCCCGCCTTTCGCCCGTAGTCAGCTGGGATAGGCTCCAGCTTGCCTGTGACCCTGTAGAACAGGATAAAGCGGCTAGAGATAATGAGATGAGATTATTATTATTAAAAGACACTTCATGCCTTAAAGTAATGATGGACTGTCATTTCTCTACTTAGTTGAGCAGTTCTTGACATAATATGGATTACTACAGCTGTGGAATAGGGCTATTTACTGTATTTTATTATTTACGGTTTGCTCTCAAACGCATTAAGAAGGCAAGAAACTCGTCCACTAAATTTTGGTGAGGCACACCTGTTCATTGAAAAGCATTCCAGGTGACTACCTCATGAAGCTGGTTAAGATACTGCCAATAGTGTGCAAAGCATCATCAAGGTCAACAGTGGCTACATTGAAGAATCTAAAATATGAAATGGATTTTGTTTTCTAACACTTTCTGGCTGATTGCATAATTCCACATACGTTCCATATGTTATTTCATAGTTTTGATGTTTTCAGTATATTTCTACAATGTAGAAAATAGTCACAATACAGAAAAATCTATGAATGAGTAGGTGTACCCAAACTTTTGACTGGTACTGTCTAGTCATATTTTCTTAAAATAGAAATTCCATCAAAATGTAGACACCAAAAAATAAGTAAATAAACATGACATGATCACCAGGGATTTCAATCAGTTTCTTACATTTTATTAGTTTCTCCATCTATACAAGAACATATAATTTCAAATCATCCAGCTTATGTTCTGTTTCAATTTGGCAAGGGGTGTTTTGAGAGAGAGAGAGAGAGAGAGAGAGAGAGAGAGAGAGAGAGAGTCTGTTGGTGTGTTTGTGCATTTTGAATGAAATAGAGTAATAGAATATTATTTCCATAGCAACCAAAATACACTACATGGCCATTCAACGACTGACATGCAAGAAGTCTGTTACACCACACTCTCTCACATGTACATGCACACACACACACGCGCGCGCGCGCACACACACACAAAACCTGGTCACATTGCATTGAGAGAAATTCTCTTGTCTAGTCTAGTAAATCTTCCAAATCACTCTTTATCTTGCACTCTTACTGTCTTTATATTCATTCTTTCCCTCTCTCCTGTCATGCACAGACACCATGTCAACTGCTGCTTAATCATTAAGAAGGCAGTCTGGGTCCTCAGGCATGGCGATCTAAGCTCTCTCACTCGCTCGCTCTCTCACTTGCACACAGGATTCTATTTGTACATATAATACCACTGGAGAGTTAAACAAACACTGCAAATGTGTACACACATTTAAATGCATCAACACTTTTAGCACAGACTCTCTCATTCTCTTTCTCTGTGGTGTGTGTGGGTGGGTGTGCACGTGCATGTGTTCATATATAACATTGTGCTACACACACTTTGATTTTTTTTAAATTATCATTATTCCATCAATATAAAGGATATCAATGAAAGGCATTGAAAGGTCAGGAAAGACTAGAGAACAAAGGCCAAAACACAACACCAACCACTGCAAATGACCAAAGCACAAACCAGACGGCAGCAAAGAGAAGATACCCAATAGAATGCAATTCCACCATACAGACACACTCACACACATCAGTCACACTCATCTTGGAAAGAGAGCAATGTAAGAACAGACTGGTGAGAACTGTATGTGTGGCCTGCGAAAAGCCAGTTCCACTCTTTCATTTGACCTCTCTATTAAATAGAGAGTTAAATGGAGAAAGTGAAACAGGTAGCAAGATATAGAGAGAGACTGTAAGAGTGAGAGAGACATTAAGAGTTAGATTTGGGGGCTGGTGGTAGATTCAGTCTTCTGTCAGTGTTTAAATAACAATAATAACTGTGACAACAGAAATCAACAGCACCAAGTTTATCATTATTTTAAGACTTGTATTCTACTTATACACCTCCGTTACCACCTCATAATTGCTCTCTGCTCAATTTAAAAAAAAAAAAAAAAACAGTATCAGTAAAAATCATTGAGATGTTGAGTAATGCTGTCAAAGTCAGTATTATTATTCCAGTTATCAATATTATATTGGTTGCAATTTAAGAAGGGCTAGTTTCACTAATTTAATCTGATTTTATTATTAATTTTTCTCCTTATTGGTTTGTTCGCCTCTGTTCGTTAATCTTGCACAGCAACTGTCTGCTCCTTACTGGGGGCAGGGCTGGTCTCCGTGGTTACAGGCTGTGCAGAAGCAGGCCCTTTGGCAGGTGGAGCTTCAGTCTTTTTAGCCTCAGCATCTGCCTTGCTCTCCATTGCAGAGGCAGGATCCTTAGCTGGGGCAGGCTCTTTGAGAGCTTGGGTGGTATCTTTCGCTGGTTCTTTCTCATTGGCCGGTGCTGGAGCAGAGGCAGGTTTTTCTTCTGCCTTGGTAGGTGGAGCATCAGGACTCTTGGCAGGTTCCACTTTGGCGGAGTCGGCGCTCTTGGCATTAGATGTTGAGGTGGTGGTAGCTGCTGATTTCTCTTCCTTGGCTGCTGGGGCAACGGTCTTCTCTTCTTCTTTTGGCACGGTTGCACTGCTATCCGCAACAGGCGTTGCTTCTTTGGTGGCTGCTGCCGTGTCATTGGCTGTCTCGGTGGTTTCCGTGGCAGTTGGTGCTTCCTCCTTGTTGTCTTTAGAAGCATCATTCTCCTCTGCTGATGCCCCCTCTGTTTTGGCATCCTTTTCTTTTGTCTTCTCATCATTCACATTGTATCCCTTCTTCTTCTTGCTCAGTTTTCCTCCCATGGTGCCTTGGACCTCTGAAACACAAAGGAAAAATAAACAGACTATTAATGCATTCTGAGAACAAATATAATGGTCCTTAATTTCAAGTCAAAGTTGTATACAGTCAAATCGAATCTTTAAAAAAATTTAATTTCACTCATTTAATTTCCATACCACGAGCTGGCCTAGTGGTTAGCGTGTCCGCCTCTCGATCGAGAGACCGTGAATTCTACTCGTGGTCAGGTCATACCAAAGACCGTCATAAAAATGGTACCTTCTGGCAAGGCATACTGCAATACATATGCGAGTGGGGAGTCAAACTCTCATGGTTACCAGAGGACTAGCCCCCCATTGTAACCCTAGCTGTATAGGCAAGAGGCTAAGGGCTATGGAAACGGAGATCAGCATCGCACTATGCGCCTCAAAGGCCTGGTTAGTACTGGGATGGAAGACTGCCTGGGAAGACCAGGTTCCAGCATGGGAAGGACTTAGGAAGTTATGAATTTAATTTTCATAGTCAACAAACTATTCATCAATTTAATCTTTTGGCATTTGTGTACAATCAGTATCATGTCTGGTTCAAGTGTATATAATAGCCTTCTAAAAACCTGAAAATGCATGATTTGCAGCTATATTTGAATACATCTTTTAAGGCAGATGCTATTTGCACCAATGGTGTCAGTAGCCACCAAAGCTATTTTTACCCAGTGTGGATAGCCAATGTGGCTATTTACACTTGGGAAAACGTAGCACCACCCAGAGACAAGACAAGCACCCATATGTCCAAAAGATAACACCACCAAACAGCACTGTTTACACCAAAGTCCTAATCCTAACCAGTCATAAATAGCTGAATAGCTAATTCAGGGGTAAACAGCCAAATGATTATTCTCACCCAGGTGCACATAGATGCTCACAAATTTTAATTAAATGCAGTATATATTTGAATAAAGGCCTATTGTTGACATTTGTGTAGTCGACAGTATTTCTTGGTCAAAATGCATTCCAAGACATTGTTTTTACTTCAAATTAAATTGTTTTTCTCCAAACATATAGTTTTCATTTTGAGCTTAGGACCAATTGGCACTGAGGAGCTCAACCTATTTCAGAACTTTAAGAAAAATCTCTTGGTTGAAGCTCTTGATGTCAAGAGTGCACAAAGTTCATCAAGATTTCAAATGTCAATGAGTCTCATTTACCAACCTGGATATGAGTTTATTCATAAATCACCCATTTACATAAGTATGGCACTCAGGAAAATACAGTTCATTTGGAAAAAGGTTTGTATCCTACGAGAGATCCTGAGTCCAAGTGCATTTAATAATGGTAATATTACAATCATAAGCCTTCACTAAATAAAAGTCTATGAGGCTTCTCTGGATTTAGTACTACATTGAGTAAATGTTTGTGATGGCTTTACATAATAAATGTCTAGATAAACCTAGTAAGCTGAAATGACAAGGAAATGTTGCAATCTTGAGGTTTTGCTTATCATTATGCCAGTGTTATGCTTGCAGCAGTGCCCATTATACCAGACACAGCCTACAGGCATGATGGACTGATTTCACTATATTTCGGGCGTTCATGCTCCCACAGTGCCAGCAGTGATTGTTTGTAAGGGGATGGACTGCCAAGATAATGGCTGTGCTAGCTTGCAGTGATAGAATTTATTATTCATGAAGCACATTTACTTGTATTATAACAACTGAAAGTCGCTTTTAACTGAATGTAAACTGTAATTACTTTCCCTCAATATTATACATTTATATTGTGCAGTCTGAAAACAGAACATAACTTGGTGTTGAGTAGGGGAGTTTGTATCAAGACTAAACCCCACAACCCAAGACTCAGAATAGCAGTTGCCACAGCAACCAGTCACATGACCTGCTCACAATGAAAAGAACATGGACACACATACATGTGTGTGATGTGTACCAGATGGGGGAGTAAAGATGGGGCGCATGATTATATATATATATATATATAAAATGTTGTCAAGCAGCATACATCATGTATATTGGACCAAATAAAAAAAAAAAAAACACTCAGAACTGTTCCTCTCATAGAAATAACAATGGTGGTGGTGGTGATGGTTGTGTGTGTGTGTGTGTGTGTGTCTTTCAGAAAACAATAGGAGTCAGTCTCCCCCATCACCATCAGTAAGAATAATGTGCTATTCCTGTATCCAGTTCCAGTAGATATTTGTGTCTGCATGTAGCCAAAGCTAATCAAAAACTCTATTAAAGAAATCAAGCTTTTATGCCATGTGCCATCAATGGCAGGTCTGTACTGAATACTCAAAGTATATTAGGTATACAGGTTATCAGTTTGATTTCAGGGGGCGGCACGGTGGTGTAGTGGTTAGCGCTGTCGCCTCACAGCAAGAAGGTCCTGGGTTCGAGCCCCGGGGCCGGCGAGGGCCTTTCTGTGTGGAGTTTGCATGCTCTCCCCGTGTCCGCGTGGGTTTCCTCCGGGTGCTCCGGTTTCCCCCACAGTCCAAAGACATGCAGGTTAGGTCAACCGGTGACTCTAAATTGAGTGTGAATGTTTGTCTGTGTCTATGTGTCAGCCCTGTGATGACCTGGCGACTTGTCCAGGGTGTACCCCGCCTTTCGCCCGTAGTCAGCTGGGATAGGCTCCAGCTTGCCTGCGACCCTGTAGAAGGATAAAGCGGCTAGAGATGAGATGAGAATGAGTTTGATTTCAGTTATATCTCATCTCATTATCTCTAGCCGCTTTATCCTGTTCTACAGGGTTGCAGGCAAGATGGAGCCTATCCCAACTGACTACAGGCGAAAGGCGGGGTACACCCTGGACAAGTCGCCAGGTCATCACAGGGCTGACGCAGACAACCATTCACACTCACATTCACACCTACGGTCAATTTAGAGTCACCAGTTAACCTAACCTGCATGTCTCTGGACTGTGGGGGAAACCGGAGCACCCGGAGGAAACCCACACGGACACAGGGAGAACATGCAAACTCCGCACAGAAAGGCCCTCGCCGGCCACGGGGCTCGAACCCGGACCTTCTTGCTGTGAGGCGACAGCGTTAACCAATACACTGCTGTGCCGCCGATTTCAGTTATATCAAAGACAAAATTATGTAGATTGTGTCTTTGAATCAAATTGAGTAAAAAGACATGACTGTATTACTTTGGTAAGTCCCCAGAAGTTCAAACCCTGCACACAGTGCAATCCGTAACTAATTAAATCATAACACAATTTTGCTGTGTCTGCATTTGCACACTGATTAAAAGATTTGAAGAGAGTTTGAGGACTATGGAAAAGTATAGCTTCATTGTGAAGTGTAAGGAGACACATCCACTATACTGGTAGACCATTTAGGAGTTGCATGCAAAGGTTTGCCTTCCCTTACCTTGAAATGATCAAACCAATCAAACATTAATTACAAGCTTAGTTTTCCCCTCATCAAGTAAGTTTAAAAAAAAAAAAAAAAAAAAAAAAAAGGTCAAAACCTGTATGTTAAGATATAAATGGTGAAATGAAAATTGAGGGCGGCACAGTGGTGTAATGGTTAACACTGTCGCCTCACAGCAAGAAGGTTCTGGGTTTGAGCCCAGTGGCTGACGGGGGCCTTTCTGTGTGGAGTCTGTATGTTCTCCCCATGTCTGCATGGGTTTCCTCTGGGTGCTCCAGTTTCCCCCCCCCACAGTCCAAAGACATGCAAGTTAGGTTAACTGGCTACTCTTGTCCATAGGTGTGAATGTGTGTGAGAATGGTTGCTTCCTAAGCCCAGAAATGGTAGTGTTGCGGCAGGAAGGCATCCAGTGTAAAACTACACTACAATTAATATAAGATGTGGATCAATAGGGTCCGCATGGACCCTGACCTGGCAACAGTGCTGGACAAGGGAGAAGATGAGTGAAATGAAAATTTATTTCTGGATGTGATATAAATGTGGACTTTTATTAATTGAAAGTTGTTGCTGTTGTAGTAAAGATAAGAAAAACTTAACTGATTCCCCCACTGGGGAAATTCATGTTACAGCAGCATCAAAGTAAGAGAGTGAGTATTAGACATTAGAGATTCCATAATAGAAATATGTTTTTTTTTTTTTTTAAAAAGTGCATAACAAACAAGAGGGGGGGGAAATTCTGCGAATGATACATACACACTATTTACAAAATATTCATGAATGAAAAATATTACACATACTGAACAGTATATCAAGATACATATTTGTATAGGAGGTTTGGTGTTATACTTGTCAGTCCAGCACACTTTGGTGCATGCACCTGAAGAACTCGCTGGTGCATCCCAGACTGCGCACGCATCGAGCGACCTCTCGCACGCACACCATTAGCGATGCACACCTGCATAAGATTGAGGAGCAATATGTGCACCTATTTAAGGACTGCTTAGACGCATGCCTAGTATGAAGTATTACACGACATCAGTACATATTACTGAGCCTTAGATTAGTCTGATTTCCTGATCTCTGTGCCTGCTCCTAGTTTACGTTTTGCTTTTTGCCTGCGATGTCCTGTTTGTGCCTCGCCCGACCTTTTGCATGTCTTCACGTTTGTGAGTTTGCCTGCCGATTTGGACTGTTTGCTTGTGAGATTTCACTATAATAAATATACTTCTACACTTACATCTGCCTCCTACCTCCCACCTGACAATATTAAATGTTGCACAGAGACTTCAACAGACTGTAGAAAGAAAGCTACTGAAAAAAAAAAAAAGTTATTGCACAGGGGTGAAACATCAGATAAATGAATAAGTATCACTACCAGAGATATTTTGTCTGGGATATTATTGTGCAAGTAGTTGCTGCGCTAAGCGTGGTGGGTGATGGTGACCAATGACAACAACAATTGTTACAATGTGCTGCTGTTCAGGAGTCTGACTGCTGTTAGGACGAAGGACCTGTGGTAGTGCTCCCATTTATGGTGTGGGTGGAGCAGTCTGTTGCTGAAGGAGCTGCTCAAGACCCCCACAGCCTCATGCAGGGCAAGAGAGTAGTAGTCTGCTCTCAGTCAGTCAGTCAGTCAGTCAGTTGTCTACTGATTGATGACAACTTGGCTAACATCCTCCTCTCACCCACCTTGTCTACAGACTCTAGAAAACAGACCAGAATAGAGCAAGCCCTCTTTACCAGTTTGTTTAATCTTTTTCTGTCCCTCTCCATGCAACCACTGCCCCAACAGACCACTGTGTAGAGGATACCTGATGCTACCACAATGTCATAGAATGTTTTTACAGTGTCCTGCACACACCAAAGGACCTTAGTCTCCTCACCATATGAAGACATCTCTGGCCTTTTTATACAGGGCATTCATGTTGTCTGACCGGTCCAGTTTATTACTGAGGTAATTCTATGTTCCCACCATCTCAATAATGAATCCCTGGATGTTTACAGGTGTAGTCTGGTGCTTCTTTCTGTGGAAGTCCATCACCATGTCCTTTGTCTTGCTGGCATTTACGTGAAGGTGATTCAGCTCACACCAGTTGACAAAGTCCTTAATGGCTTCCCTGTATTCTTGTTCATTCCCCTCTGATATGCATCCAATGACTGCTATGTCATCTAAGAACTTCTGGAGGTGATAGTTGCCCGTGCTGTATCTGAAGTCCAATGTCTACAAGGTGAACAGAAAGGGGGAGAACACTGCACCCTGTGGGACTCCTGTACTGCAAACCACCACATCATATACACAGTCATGTAGCCACATACTGTGGTCTGTTGCTGAAGTAGTCAATGGTCCATGTAGCAGTCTACTCCTGCTCCCTCTAGCTTCCCCCTGAGCAGTGATGGATGTATTGTGTTGAAGACAATTGAAAAGTCAAACATCATGACTCTCACAATGTTCCCAGAGTTTTGAAACTGTGAGAGGGATCTGTACAGCAGGTAGATGACTGCATCATCCACCCCAATGTCTAGTTGGTAGGCAAATTGCAGGGGGTCCAGCCTTGATCTCACCAGGAGTCGGAGGTGGTCGAGTATGATATTTTGTCATCAGGTGAGAAGTTAAGGCCACTAGTCTGAAGTGGTTGGGCTCCCTGGGGTCTGCAGTTTTTGGTACTGGAACCACACAGGAAGCTAAGACTCAGATTGAACATGTGCTGAACCACCTTACAGACCTGGTCTGCCTAGTCCTTCAGCAGCCTGGTGTTAATGCCAGTTGGTCCTGTGGCCTTTCTTGCCTTGATTTTCCTCAGTTCTTTCCTCATCTGCTTGGCTGTGAGGGAAAGATGGGGGGGGGGGGGGGGAATCAGGTCTCAGATGCTCTGGTGGACAAAGGGGGAGGGGTGTGCAGTACCCAGAGAGAATGTGAATGGAATGCTGACTGGTCAGCACTCTGACCAGTTGGTCCATTTTTAATTTTCCGTTGTAATGTATTGTATACTATGTGTCGGACCCCAGGAAGAATAGCTGCAGTTTTGCTGCAGCTAATGGGGATCCTAATAAAACAAAAACTCTGGTGGGTTTGGGTTAATACTCAAATCTCTTGAAAAACAGATTCAGTTAATTTGCCCATTCTCAGTCTCCAGGTTCAAGGCCCCTCCTACTACCTTTGCTTTGTCCTGAGATTGATTTTGGTCTTTTCCATACCTCCCTTGCATTTTTCTGATATAACCATTCTTCCATGTGGTAGCTCTTTTTCTGATCAGATTGACTCTTGAGTGTTTGGGCTAGTTTGAACTTATTTATTTATTAAATGACTTGAAAGTGAATATTGACTGTTTAAGATATTGCACACCTTATATATTCATGTAAATGAACTAGAAGCTAACAGGTGAGTCGTCTAACAAAGAGGGCTGTGAAATAAAGGGTCATTTTACACCAGACCTCATAAGCATGCAATGCATCAAACATAATATTTCAGGCCTGGTTTATACTTCTGCAAATGTGCATTCCAGTTTGTAATGTTTGTAACTGTCCAGGGTGTACCCCGCCTCTCGCCCATAGTCAGCTGGGATAGGCTTCAGCTTGCCTGCAACCCTATAGAACAGGATAAGTGGCTACAGATAATGGATGGATAGCGTGTGTCTTGCTTCATATTGAGGACTGGAATAAGATAAGATATTCCTTTATTGATCCCCATGAGGGGAAATTCAGATGTTGCAGCAGCTCAAGTAAATAGTAAAATATAGATAAATATAGACCAAGGTTTTTTTAAATGAAATATAATAGAATAAAGACAGATAAGATAATATAAAATAGAGTAAAGGACAATGAATAGAATAGTATAATAAGATTTTACCAACAGCGTTGGGACATTTTTGGGAAGTGAGGACATTTTGGCTGTTCCTCATTTCTTCAAAGGGCTGTTTGAGGGTTAAGACTTAGTCTTAGGGTTCAGATTAGACTCCGGTTTTGGTTAGGCATTTAGTTGTGATGGTTAAGGTTACTGTAAGAGGCTAACGAATGCACTGTCAGTGAGCGTCCCCACAAAGATAGAAGTGTGTGTGCGCGCGCGCGCACGCAAAAAAGTGAGAGCGCAAGGGAAAATGGAGCAGAAAATTTGGCCCAATCACTGGCAGCAGCAAAGCATCCTGGGAAGAAGTGTTCGAAAGAGATGTCTGGAGTGTAGAGGAAAATTTCAACAGAACACAGCTTCATGGCAAGGCCATTTGGGTTCTCAGCTTCCATTTCCTGATATTTACATCTAGATGTGTTAACCAATTTACAACATGGCACTGTTGGTTGCAGACCACCCTTTTTTTTTTTTTGGTGAGCAAAATATAGGAATAGATAGTCTTAAACTAAAGAAAATGACATTTAATATTTGGTTGCATATCCTTTGCTTGCATCGTCAGTGAGCCCCTGACATCACCATACTGTTACAGTCTTCTTTTGTGATGTTTTCTGTGTTTAAGATCAGGTGATTGACATGTCCAGTCTAAAACCTTCCACTTTTTTCTCCCCACAGCGAAATTCTTCGTTGCGTTTTGGATTATTGTCTTGCTGCATGAGGAAGTTGCTCCCAATCAGATTGGATGTATTTCTCTATAAATTGGCAGACAATGTTTCTGTAGACTTCTGAATTAATTCTGCTGCTACCATCGTGAGTTACATCAATAAAGATTAGTGAGCCATGACACTACATCCACTGTGCTTGATCAATGAACGCAAATGTTTTGGATCATGACCAGATCCTTTTTTTTCCTGCACACTTTGGGCTTTCCTTCAGTTTGGTAGAGGTTAAGCTTGGTTCAAAAACATTTGTGGCTCATCTCTGTATTTCTATGCCACTTCCAAGCTGGTCTTCTCATTCTTACTGCTGATGAGTGGTTTGCATTTTGTGGTATGGCCTCTATAGTTCTGCTCTCCGAGTGTTCTTCAAATAGTGGATTGTGATACCATCACTTCTGCCCTGTGGTGGTTGTTGGTGATGTCAAGGATTGTTGTTAGGGGGGTTCCTTCACAGCTCTCACGCAGTGTTTCAGTCATCAACTGCTGATGTTTTCCTTGGTTGACCTGTTTGATGTCTGGTTGTTAATATACCAGTGGTTTCTTTCTTTTTCAGAACATTCCAAATAATTGTACTGATTATGCCCAATGTTTGTGCAGTGACTGATTTCTCCTCTTTTCTCGGATTCAAAATGGCTTGCTTTTCTTCCACAGACAGCTCTCTGGTCTTAAGTCAACAAGACACACCTGTAAGTCACATGTTCTGATATCTTTAAGCACTTGAAAAATGGATGGGTTTAAACAAAAAGGTGCCAAGTTGTTTAACACCTCTGCATGTAAATATCAGGAAATAAAAGCAGAAATTCTGATCCATCATCTCATTCATCTTTTGATCTCAAATCCATATCTTCAGCATGGGGGGGGGAATGGCCTTGCTGTTCCAAAACTTTTGGTGGGGATGGTGTGTGTATGAAATAATGTAACTACCTCAACTCTCATCATTAATTTATTCAAATTATGTGGTTCACCACAGACCTTTGATTTATTCTCCATTTAATCTTACCTGGAAGAGGACTACAGATCTAAATCAGTGTGGCCCTAACTCACATCTACACTCATGATTTCTTTTACCTGAAATGTACTTGTAAGATCAATTATATAAACTCAGCACACACACACACACACACACACACACACACACACACACTGTAGCAGCATTACTGCTTTCCTGATATTTCTCTACTATTCTAAAAGCTAAATGAAATGCTGCAATTTAAGTCAACTGCAAATTATAGTGTAGCTCTCTCTCTCTCTCTCTCTCTCTCACACACACACACACACACACAATCATCAAATTGAGACTGTGATAAAACTTTACAGTCTAACAAATATTCATTAAAATGGTTGCCAAAAGAACACGCACATACACATTGATACACACGGTTCCTGTTTTTGTATGGTGGGGCAGGTGAAGAATCCAAAGAGCAAGTGGAAATCTCAGTCATTAATTCAACACTTGTTTCTACATTTGTATTTTTCATTATCATAAAACTTCGAGAGCAAGTTATTATAAAATGCTGCATTAGAACAAACTTCAATCAGGACAATTCCTGCTGCATCAAGTGTTCCCAGCCAACAGACTGTACCAGATTAGGACCAAATGTAGCACTGAATCCACTCCACAATGGCCCTATATCAGTTTTATGGATCTGCACCAAAAAGATTTAGAACTGTCAACTAATACAACACCATAATATCCTTACTGTGTTTGTAAATATTGTAATATTATTGTGGCCCAAAATGGCACAGACCCGATTCAGAAATCAAAGACTCCAAATTATCAGGAAAAAAATATGGCTTTATAAAACTAAACGACTGTCCAACAACATTTTTTCTTCAAAATGTTCTTTTTAACTGGGTTCATACAAATAGCCTCTATAGTCATATACACAGGCAGGCTGTACTTCTTGGTAAGTAGTAGTGGTAAATATGAATGTAATGGGGCAGTGATAGCACAGAGAATTACTGATTGGCAGGATGGTTCTGAGTTGAATCCCAGCACTGCCAAGCTGTCACTGTTGGTCCTGTGAGCAAGACCTTTATTCCTCAAACTCTTAGCTCAGTTTTTGCTTTAGATAAAAGTGACTACCAAATGAATAAAAATGTAACAAAAAAAATAAGACTGTAAGCAACAATATTAGTAAATAAACGTTTCAGTTTTATATATTAGTGATCACGGTTTCTTTAACATTCACTCATGTTTCTAACAATTTTCCACATAATTTTATAAAACGTGGCCTGCATGTGTTGCAAGTCTGCGGACTGACAGAGTGCTCAATGCCATTAACAGATGCTTGGTGTATCATGGTGGTGAGTGCCAGGACTATTTCATGATTCTCGTGGTCATCCAGCTTAAACATACTTGCTGTCAGTTATAACACAGCTATTCAGTAAATGAGATCAGTGGTCGTTTTCGTTATGTACTCTGAGCACGCAGACCAATCTCACATGTTCTTACATATACATATTGTTGTTTATTTTCTGATTTATATTGTAATGGAGAGAAATATTCCAGATTTTTTTTTGTTCATATTCTCAGAAGGATGTTGGATGTGCGCGCTCTGGGTTTTAGTGTTCACTTGTATGCCTTCTCAGTATCACTTTGTCCTCATGTAGAATTATTAATTACAAGATAAAGGCGCTGCATTTTTTTTAGGCCAGTTCCTGCATATTTCAAGAGCCTCAAGGGCACATTCATAACCCAGTCTGCCATGTATTATCACAGTGATCATAGAAATCCTTGTGTCAAATTTGTAATTCCTGTTCTCTGTCTCATTCTGATATTTAAATGATATCTAAGCTTTTATTGCTGGGCACACCTGGTCCACCTGTGTACACCCTGTCAAACACAATACGCAAAAACATACACGTCCTCACATACACACATACTCTCACATAAGGCAGGTCTCTTCTCAAACACTGCCTCGGGTTAACTCAATAGAGATCGTGATTATTGGAGTCAAACAGAGCGTCAGAGGCAGAGAACTGTTTACGTTTCCTTTCTTTTACCATGTTTGTCCTGTTGATCTAATCTGGTATTGGGTTACTGAAAGGGCTGTTGCATTATGTGCATGAGACTGCTATGAATACAGAGCAAATGTTAATGATTATTAGGGGTCCAATCCTTGCAGTCTTTTAAATTAGTCCTCTGTCACAACCTGTATTGAGTCTTGCAAGTCCTGTGGTAATACAGGCCCATAAAACAAACCAAAACCCCAGGACTTATGCCCTAAATAAATTTGCAAGTTTGTAAAATAAAATAAGGCTGACTGACTGACTGGCATATCCCTTTCGTTATTATTCAGGGGATAGTCCTCAGCCTAAACGTGGCTATATATGTTTTATGTTTGGTTCCAAGAGTCAAAAGTCATATTTCACCAGTCTTTATTTGCCTCCAGCCTCATATACTTTTTTTCTATACTGTAAAAACTTGCAAATTTATTTAGGGCATAAGTCCTGGGGTTTTGGTTTGTTTTATGGGCCTGTATTACCACAGGACTTGCAAGACTCAATACAGGTTGTGACAGAGGACTAATTTAAAAGACTGCAAAAGGTTTCTGCCAAAGCTGATTAACAAGGATAATTTAAAAAAAAAAAAAAAAAAAAAAAAACACGAGTTAGCAGGTAGAATGTGCTTTAGCATGAGTTTGCACAGAGAAAGTGTTATGGTTTTAGCTCAAGACTAATGAGCCAAACCTATTTTCCTACAAAATATTTATCTCCGAGTAATGAGCTGAGCAAGTATTTCAGTGAACCGAGCTAAGTTAAGAACTTGAAAGTTGTCCCCCCCCATAAGTTTTTCATTTCTGTCTGTCAACTCTTGTATACTCTTACCCTGGCTATGTTTTGTTCTCTTAATGGTGCACTGTCTTACACCAATCAACCATAACATTAAAACCAGTGACAGATGAAGTGAACACTGATGTCAAGGGGTGGGATATACTGTATTAGCCAGCAAGTAAAAAGTCAGCTATCGAAGTTGATGTATTGGAAGCAGGAAAAATGGGCAAGTGTAAGGATCTGAGTGACTTTGACTTGTTTGAAATTCCTGAAGACATTTCACCTCTCATCTGAAAGGCTTCTTCAGTTCTGTCTGACTAGTGGGGAGTTCCAGGTATTTATCCTCAAGTGGACCAAAAGCAAACCTAGGGAGAGTCATTGCAGTCACATTGACGCCTTCAGTCATCCTGTAGGTGTTGGTGTCACTGGAGGCCAGGTGTGAACAGCGTTAGCAGCCTAGAGGGTTATGGTGATCTGTGGGTAATTGGCTCTCTTTGCCATCAGAGAGATACCTGGAACTCCCCACTAGTCAGACAGAACTGAAGAAGCCTTTCAGATGAAAGGTGAACATCTTCAAGAATTTCAAACAAGTCCAGTTGCCTTCTTTAGCACCTATGGTTTAAGATGACCTGGAAGACTAAGAACCTTCACAGACATATGACTGGGTCTGAGCATCTCCAAAATGGCACATCTTGTGGGATGTTCCCAGAATGCAGTGGTCAGTATCCAACAAAAGTGGCCCAAGAAAGGACAACTGATGAACTGGTGATAGGGTCATTGGCACCCAAGGCTCAGTGATGTGTGTGGGGAGTGAAAGTTAGCCTGTCTCATCAGATCCCACAGAAGAGCTACTGCAGCACTAATTGTTGAAAATGTTAATGCTCGCTATGATACAAAGGTGTCACACAGTGCATTGCAGCTTGCTGCGTATGAGGCTGCATTAGGACTGGTCAGAGTGCCCATGCTGATCTCTGACCATGGACAAAAACACCTACAATGGGCACGTGAGCATCAGAACTGGCCCATGAAACAATGGAAGAAGATGGCCTGGTCTGATGAATCACATTTTCTTTTACATCACGTGGACAGCGAGGTGTGTGTGCATATCACTTACCTGGGAAAGAGTTGGCACCAGGATGCATTATGGGAAGGAGGTAAGCATACCACCTACCTAAACATTGCTCCAGACAAGTACACCCCTTCACAGCAACAATATTCCTTAATGGCAGTGGTCTCTCACAGCAGGATAATGCTCCCTGCCACACTGAAAATAACTGTTCAGGAATGGTTTGAGGAATATGACAGAGTTCAAGGTGTTGACTTGGCCTCCAGATCTCAATCCAATCGTGCATCTATAGGATATGCTGGACAAATAAGTCTGATCCATGGAGGCCCCACCTCGCAACTTACAGGACTTAAAGGATCTGCTGCTAACGTCTTGGTGCCAGAAACCACCGCACACCTTCAAAGGTTTTGTGGAGTCCCTGCCTTGATAGGTCAGAGCTGTTTTGGTGGCACAAGGGGGACCCACACATTATTAAGCAGTAACGTTATTAGGTTTTAATGTTATGGCTGATTAGTGTACAGTTATCTTTCCTTCATCTCTCGAAAATGCTCACTTTGAAGGTTTAAATAATTAACCACCCATGAGCTTGAAATTTTGCATGGTACACCAGCTAGCATGTCTGTAGGACATTAAGGATGATGTAATAATTGTCAAAGCGCAGCCAGTATCAGGCTGTTTTCATGCTGTGTAGCCTTAGCAAGCTTTCAACAAGCACACTCCCATTTCCCGTGGACATGGGCTGAATTTAAAGCTCCAGAAATCAAAAAGACGTGTCTGGTACTCTCAGAAAAGGACACCTGTTTTCTACTTATTTCCAAAGCCAAAAATAACTGTACAGGAGAATGTCATCTTGGGATTCATGTCTTGTTCACTCCAGTATCAGATAAACACAGACACCAAAGCAGAGACACCTAGTTAGACAAAGACTGTTTAATTAAACAGTATTAACTGGGAAATATTGTATGAAGTAAATAAAAAAGGGCATGAAAACTGTTGGATAAAAACACCTCTGCCTCCATGACCCAAATGTAGCAAAAAGTTAGCTTGTGTGCTAAATATTAATGCTAAATGTCCTAGCTAAAGCATCCAATGCTTTTTTTTTCTTCACTTGAAAGTTGTATTCCCTGCAGTAGCTTTATCAATAAAATGAAGTTAGTTAAGTAACAGACTGGACGAAGTTATCATTTCCCATTAAAAGTAGTTAATTTTCACATTTATTTCTAGGCACACAAAATCAAACTAGACCTGAATTGACATTTGATATTCAAAAGAGTTTAAGTCTAATACACGAAAAAAAAAAGTAAGATGGTGCATGCTCCTGCATTCTGAGCGCCATATTTGAAGAAAATTGATCGAGAAATCGGACCAACGTACTCCTCACCTTGCCTCAATACTTTATTACCGGGATGATCCAACAACCAAGTCGCCTTGAACTTCTTGTCATTGTGAATCATTTTTTGTTTCTTCTGGTGTCTTCATTGTTTGCGATCACCAAAGCGTGTTTGGTTTTTACACATACTGACGTGATTTGTTGTAACGTGAGCTCATTGCCGACTGGCCAGAACGATAACGAGAACCAAAGGAATGGCACAATAGAGCAATACGATTTAGAGTCAACATCATCACTGCACTGTTCCATTGGCTCTCAGCTTCACTTAATATGACTATTTGATGCCATATACTTGTATCCCCTGTGCTGAAAACAGCTGAAGTGAGGTCAGAAGAGCAAAGCCAACAGTGTTCATTTATTTATTTTGTAATGTAGTAGTTTTTAGAACTAAAATCTGTCGGTGGTATTCATCTGTCAAAAGCGGTAGACTACCATGTGAATCAGTCAAGTTGATAAGTGTGCTTGTGTGTATTAACACCAATCTTGGTACCTGTTCTTGACATCTTCCCTTGAAATCCATTAAATCTATTCAGGTCATCAAGTTTTGCATTTCAGGTACTCAAATTAAAATTGTGCCACATTCATTTGTTGTTCTGAAGATCATGTGTGTTCCAAACAATGAAACAGATTTTTTTTTAAGTATCGTTATAACATTACATCAAAAATTGTTCAATTTCGTTCTGTTGAATATACGCAAAGTTGTGCTTTACTTCACATTTACAATGGATACTTGATATTGTATCTAGATAAACAGATATGAAGGGTAGTTAGCCTTCAGCCAGCATTTGCAGGCTAACATTACTTGACACTGAAGCCACAACCATTTGTGCCATTCACTAGTAAAACTAGTACGGAATCTCCATATTTCTCCATGATCTAATTTCTCCAAGAATCTATCCATAATGGAGCCTTGTGAATTAAGCCTGAGCTGACTGCTTGTCAGCATATTCATTTGACTAACTTGTTGGCACGTCATCTTTAGAGGCAAGCACAAATTCATCAAAATGTGAGCACACTTAATTAAACAACTCAAAAATAACAACTAGGTCTATAATAAGTGAATTGTGCTCAGTCACACTCCTCCCCCCAGGCCATGTTAAACTATCCATCCATCCATTATCTGTAACTGCTTATCCTGTACAGGGTCACAGGCAAGCTGGAGCCTATCCCAGCTGACTATACGCGAGAGGCGAGGTACACCCTGGACAAGTTGCCAGGTCATCTCAGGGCTGACACAGAGACAGCCAACCATTCACACTCACACCTACAGTCAATTTAGAGCCACCAATTAGCCTAACTTGCATGTCTTTGGCCATACCACTGGGATCACCACCTTGTAGTGGTGGTATGGCTTGCGTGTTCTAGTGACCCCTAGAGCTATGTCGGCTGGAGTTGTAAGACTCCTGGTAGGGACACCCATGCCAAACAGGTCGAAGGGTAGGGACCAGATGAAGAGTGATCCCCTGGTCCTCCAGGTTGGGGGTTGGGCAGAGGGCTGATAACTCAAGCCCATTTAAAAAAAAAAAAAAAAAACACTATATTACAGAAACTGGAAACAGAGGAAATCCATTGAATCTTGGGTGTGCAGTGACCACTCATCCTAATAACAGAGAGCCCATGACGCAGGAGAGCCAAAGCCAGAAGCATGCTCTTAGGCCAATAGGCCACTTCTACACCTGAAGGGAGCAGGATGGAGATCGTTGGACGAGGTATGGGTAACCACTGCAAACAGAATTGAATGGAGGAAATCTGTGGAGGCCTTATGTGCCAGCAAGCGCAAAGATGATAGGTGAAGTATGTCTTTGGACTGTGGGGGAAACCAGAGCACCTGGAGGAAACCCATGCAGACACAGGGAGAACATGCAAACTCCACACAGAAAGGCCCCCGTCAGCTGCTGGGCTCAAACTCAGAATCTTCTTACTGTGAGGCAACAGTGCTAACCACTACACCCCAAACCACATGGCAAAATGTGTTATGGTCTGATGAGACCAAGGTAGAACTTTTTGACCATGATTCCAAAAGATATGGGACAAAAACTAGACAGCTTATCGCCCAAAGATCACCAAACCTATAGCGAAGCATAATGGTGGTAGCATCATGCTATGGGGATGCTTCTCTTTAGCTGGGACTGGGGCTCTAGTCAAAGTAGAGCACATCATGGATAGTTCCAAATACCAATGTATTTTCACACAAAAGCTGAAGATCTCTGTTAGACAGCTGAAGAAAAAAAAATTGACCTTCCAGCACAATAACAACCCAAAGCACAAATCTAAGTCAGTCAATAAAGGAATGGTTTTGGAATGGTCCAGTCAGAGCACAGATTTAAAGCCTCTCAGAAACCTGTGGAATGACTTGGAGAGCTGTGCACAGGAGAGCCCCTCACAATATAATAGATCTGGAGCATTTTTGCATGGAAAACTGGAATAAAATTGCTAAATCAAGTTGTGTGAAGTTGGTAGACTCTTAACAAAAAGAACGAGTGCTGCATTATCAGCAAAAGTGCTTTAAAACACACACACACACACACACACACACTTTGGCTGGATGTTTAGTAATAGAAAAGAAACCACAGAGATCAGAATATAAACACCAAAAGAGAGAGACAAGCTCTCCCTCTTTCTTCGCAAGAAGCAATTCAGGATATTATAATAACTGAATGTAGCAGGGTTTATGAATGTACAGACATGCAAGATCAGATTATGTAGATTATGTAAACATAACATTTCAGTACCTTACATAAAATATTACAATATTATACAGTACATGAGTAAATTTCTTTCCAGTATGTGTGCAATGAAAAATGTCCATAAATCCAGAACATTTGATGTAGCCATAACAAAAATTAGACTACATATAGACTGTGCTACCTTATCTGTTGTAGGTGATGTGTTTTGGTCTTTTTGTACATGAACAGTGTGACATGATATATGCAGCTTAAAAGCTGTCAGGATGAGTGACAGCTGGCAAATACTGCTACTAGGCATGTTTCATGAATGGAATGATGGACAATATAACTATAATAATGACCAATATTCTGTGCTTATTGATGTATTGAAGAAGCTGGTTGAATAGTGGGCTCTTATAGTGTGGATAATCCATCACTCCAATTTCTTTGTCGTTTTTCTTTTCCCTATATTGTAGTTGTTCTTGTCATTTGAGCCACCAAATGTAGCTCATCTGACCAAGCCAAAGAAATGCCAGTAGAAATGTCTCCTAATCAGGATGATGCTACACAGGAACCATGGAAAGTGCAAACTCAGACTCTGGATGGATTTTATCAGATGTGCGTGAGAGAGAGATTTAAGATACAGAAAGAAAGACCATCCTTATCAGTTTTCTCTTTGAACACACTAGATAAACACTAGATATTTTTTGCTTTGCAGTAGTTTCATCTCTTAATGTGTGTTAGGAGGATAATATTTCCCTCCAGAGGGTATTTATTACCACAGCAATGAATCTATAGTCCATGCTGTGATGATAGAAGCTCCACTGTCCAGAGAGAGATTTTTTCCAGCTCACCTTCAAGCATGAATAATGACCAATGTTCAGAAACTAATCTTTGAGCTGGCAAAATCCAAAAGGAAGTCATTACTGAGCAAGATGATTAAGTGTTCAAGTGGGAATAACTGACTGATTTGTGCTCTGGTGTTGGAAGCATGGTACAAATCAATGAAAACTAAAGAGCATAGCAATGATCTGAATATAACGTAAATGGCACAAAGCCTAGAATGGCTAGATATTAATGCTGGGGGGTTTCCGCACAACAAAACATTAATTGTGACAATGTGGATTTTTCTTAGAAATGAAACTAAAATAACACACACACACACACAAAAGAATGAATACCTGAGTGGAAGAAACAAATTGCCCTCCAAAACTACACCAAGCAATGACATCAGTATTGACCTTCTCTAGACAGAACAAACCTTATCTCAAAGAAACACACCCACACACTATACTCAATTGCACATATGCATCGCTCACCATCATAAAGATATTTCACTCTGCGACGTTGTTGTGCATCCAATTAATGATTCATTTAATGCTCGTGATGGCCATCAGGCATAGCATTAAACAAACACAGATATTCAGTAATGAACACACAGGTACACGTCTGGCCTTGCAATGTCTGATCATTAAAAAAGGAGTTGTAAATCATTGCAAATTAAACATCAGCATCGCCATGGAGTTGAGGACAAAACACACACACACACACACACACACACACACACACACCTCTATAACTTTTAAATGATATAACCCAAAATTAGAACTATTAAATTTTCTCAAAGCTACAGTAATGGGGAATATTTTTTTCCTGTAGATTTGGAAAGTTCATCATTTTCTGCAAAAATAAATGCAGAAACAGATGGACAGACAACAGGTTGGAGCAACATCTCAAAATGTGCATTGTTAGATACACAGTCTTACACACTTCTTAGGAAGCAAGGAGCAGTCTTATCATGCTACAGCTGGTTGTTTCTGCTATGACACACCAGACCAAAGATAGATGAGTGACACTCCTCCTGGAACTGTGTAGTCATTTATGAAGATAGTTAGCATACTGTTAGTCGTGATGCTCCCATCACTTATCGGTCACTAAAGCACAACCTTTACAACAACCCACAGCACAGGTCAAAATGCCCTGTTACAAGCGCTACTGGTTTTTAATTCATTTCCTGGCCAATGATGAATATTAATGATGGTGTTCATTTCAACCTGTCTTTCAGAGGGATGTTGAATTTCTTCAATAAACAAAATACATGAGAGTTAATGAATTTGTTTAAGATGACTGACATGTTTAGGGCATCTATTAAACATGATCTTGATTATCTGTTAAGACTTTTTATATTTATAAAAAAAAATAAATCTCAATGCCAGGTTTTTTTCCCCCTTATTATTGACCTATGCGTTACTGGAGAAATGCCCTTGACTGGTCTCACCACTGTCTGGACATGTTTTGTCTCCAACAAAAGGCCAAAGCCCACACACACACACACAGAGTGGATGGATAGGTGGGGTCAGTGGGGCACTGCTCACTCATTGGCTGTTGTCGTAGGAACCATAAGACAACTGCCATTCTGGCTCATCATCCAGGTCGTCATCATCATAACTTGGCAGAGAAAAATTCCATGATGACACACACCCTACTATGTTGTATATCCCACCCATATTCATTCACACATGACTGAGGTCCTTTGACTGAGAGTATGTAAGACACATCTGACCTAACTGTCCTTTTTAGTTACTCCTCTAAATTAACAAATGCACACAGACAACGCTCTTCTCATCCAGGCTGTGTCTACCTGTCAGCGCAACTCTAACTCACACTCTCTTCAGCTCTCATCCTCTGATTCACCTTTTGCTTTATGCATCAATCATACCACAGATCTTCAATCTTCTGTAACGTCACCCTAATTTCTTACTCGATTCTTGCACTGGAAACTCGCACTGAAAATCACTGAACATATTTCACTTGAACGTAAACCAAAACCTACAAAAGCCAATATATTGTGTATATTTTAATATCCACAGGTAGTTTCTTTGTATCCTGCAGAGGACGTGCAAATACATTAGGAGTCTAACTTGGCTCCATACTGGACATACTGTATAGTGAACCTCATAGAGTGCAAAATATATTAGTACTATTTACTGTGCAATAGATGGAACAGGCAACCATTTTACATTTAGTAATAAAGCTCCTCAAGGGGAGTCATAGCAACCATTTCCAGGCATGCTGCGTGCGTGTGTGAGAGAGATCCCCTAGTGTAGGCCTTCACCATCCCTCTTTTATTTTGTTTGATGATAAGACTGCACACATGTGCTGCATATTCAGCAAGCATGATTCTAATAATGATGTACTGTACAATCGTACTCACTTTATCGGTCTCTAATATGGTTTAGGAGAAATTACAGCAGGATTCATGGTGGCTAGACTCGCATAATTACATTTGGCACAAAACCCAATATTGAACACTTAACTGCATGTTCATATGGGTCCAAGACTAAACACCGTAAAAGTGGATTTCTGTAAGAGTGGATTTAACACTAGGATATTGCACAGCCAACAGAACAGGTTTACCAGTTCAGTAAGCCTCAGCAGTCAGACTGCAAACTCGGACACTGGCCTGGTGTGGAACATCTAGAATGTTCTGTCCTGTACACACTAGCTGATCCTTTTCCCTGAACAGTTTAAAGGATCGTGCCAGTGTCCGATTCTTTGACTGGTGTAGCTGGAACTTACTCAATTACAAATAGATACATGACAGGAAGTATATATTAGCAATACATATTTGATGCACATCTGGCAAGCTGACAGACTGTGGACTTAAATTCTGTTTATTAAAAATATTAACTACATCTCTTCCGGAATACTTAGCAATACATGTAAAACAGATTCGGTACATTGCTAGATAAAGACAAATGCTATAGAAATTATTAAGCAACCTATATGGGACACAATGCCAGCTTGATCAGGAGGTATAGTTCCCCAGGAATAAAATGATCAAAAACAGCATTTAGCTGTGCGGTATTCATTTATTAACCTGTTAGTTACAAATAAAAACAGACCAGAACAAAGCAAGCTCAGAGTCATGCAAAACAAACCAACCCTTTAAAATGTAGTATTACAGCAAGTAAAACATGAAAAAAGAGAACATGACTTTGTTTTCTCTTCTGAACAGTGGTAGTCTTCCTTCTAAATGGATAGAGAAGCCACAAACTAACTGTCAATCTGATTGGAAAGAGTTTACTAGCAGTTGGTCATTAAGAGTAGACAGAGTCGAAACAACTAATCTTGTTCATATCATCTGTTATTTGTGCATCACAACACATTAGAGGGCTATAAAATGTATGTTTATAAAGACTTGTATACTGTCAAATACTCAAGATTCACTGAGGAAGGAGATGTGCAATATCATCCATCCATCCACTGTGTACACCACTTATCCTACTGAGGGCCACAGGTTAGCTAAAGCCAGTCCCAGCTGTCTTCGGGTGAGAGGCAGGGTACAGCCTGGGCAAGTCGCCAGTCTGTCACAGGGCTAACACAGACACAAACAACCATTCACACTGACATTCACACCTCTGGGTAATTCAGAGTAGCCAGCTGACCTAATCCGCATGTCATTGTACTGTGGTGGGGAACCAGAGCACATGGAAGAAACCCATACAGGCACAAGGAGAACATGCAAAGTCAAACCGCTGCACTACCGTGGTGCCCTATACAATATCATATTAACTGTTTATTCCAGTTTTGGCTGGAAAGCTATAAAGCTCTCTTTTTGCTAATAGTGATAATGCTGAAGTTAGAAAAATGGTTTATCCATTAAGGTGCTAATCATCAGAAATAATGTGAACAGTACCCAGGATTCTAAACAGAACTGTAACCAAGATCAAAATTTTTCGTGAGGTCTACATGCAGAACGTGAACCTTTTCATATTTAGTATTGGACAATGCTGAATATGTAACCACACCAGATGCTACACTATAATCTCTGTTCTTCTATTCTTCCATAAACTCAACAGATTAAAGTCAGACTGTTTAATTTTATTGAGTTAAATATTTTGGTTTACAGATATCTTGCTCACTTTGTGCTCATCCTCCATTTTTCTCAATACTTAACAAAAAGATAGCCTTTATAGTTTTCTTTTAAGCCTTTCTGCATAGTAGGCTAAATTTTGTCACCATATTATCAGGATGTTGCTGTTTCCATGTTGAATTTGACAAATAGAAAAAACAAACATCCTGAAACTACCCTTACAGTGTGCTTACAGCTAGTTACAGCAATACCTCTAAATGGACTAAATCATAAGAAAAGGTTGTATTCTATCTTTCCAGTTTTCTCCATTACACTCTGATATACAGTGGGGCAAAAAAGTATTTAGTCAGCCACCAATTGTGCAAGTTCTCCCACTTAAAAAGATGAGAGAGGCCTGTAATTTTCATCATAGGTACACTTCAACTATGAGAGACAGAATGGGGGGAAAGAATCCAGGAAATCACATTGTAGGATTTTTAATGAATTAATTGGTAAATTCCTCGGTAAAATAAGTATTTGGTCACCTACAAACAAGCAAGATTTCTGGCTCTCACAGACCTGTAACTTCTTTAAGAGGCTCCTCTGTCCTACACTCGTTACCTGTATTAATGGCACCTGTTTGAACTCGTCATCAGTATAAAAGACACCTGTCCACAACCTCAAACAGTCACACTCCAAACTCCACTATGGCCAAGACCAAAAGAGCTTTCAAAGGACACCAGAAACAAAATTGTAGACCTGCACCAGGCTGGGAAGACTGAATCTGCAATAGGTAAGCAGCTTGGTGCGAAGAAATCAACTGTGGGAGCAATTATTAGAAAATGGAAGACATACAAGACCACTGATAATCTCCCTCGATCTGGGGCTCCATGCAAGATCTCACCCCGTGGGGTCAAAATGATCACAAGAACGGTGAGCAAAAATCCCAGACCCACACGGGGGGACCTAGTGAATGACCTGCAGAGAGCTGGGACCAAAGTAACAAAGGCTACCATCAGTAACACACTACGCCGCCAGGGACTCAAATCCTGCAGTGACAGACGTGTCCCCCTGCTTAAGCCAGTACATGTCCAGGCCCGTCTGAAGTTTGCTAGAGAGCATTTGGATGATCCAGAAGAGGATTGGGAGAATGTCATATGGTCAGATGAAACCAAAATAGAACTTTTTGGTAAAAACTCAACTTGTGTTTGGAGGAGAAAGAATGCTGAGTTGCATCCAAACAACACCATACCTACTATGAAGCATGGGGGTGGAAACATCGTGCTTTGGGGCTGTTTTTCTGCAAAGGGACCAGGACGACTGATCCGTGTAAAGGAAAGAATGAATGGGGCCATGCATCATGAGATTTTGAGTGAAAACCTCCTTCCATCAGCAAGGGCATTGAAGATGAAATGTGGCTGGGTCTTTCAGCATGACAATGATCCCAAACACACCGCCCGGGCAACGAAGGAGTGGCTTTGTAAGAAGCATTTCAAGGTCCTGGAGTGGCCTAGCCAGTCTCCAGATCTCAACCCCATAGAAAATCTTTGGAGGGAGTTGAAAGTCCATGTTGCCCAGCGACAGCCCCAAAACATCACTGCTCTAGAGGAGATCTGCATGGAGGAATGGGCCAAAATACCAGCAACAGTGTGTGAAAACCTTGTGAAGACTTACAGAAAACGTTTGACCTCTGTCATTGCCAACAAAGGGTATATAACAAAGTATTGAGATGAACTTTTGTTATTGACCAAATACTTATTTTCCACCATAACTTGTAAATAAATTATTTAAAAATCAGACAATGTGATTTTCTGGATTTTTTTTTCTCATTTTGTCTCTCATAGTTGAGGTATACCTATGATGAAAATTACAGGCCTCTCTCATCTTTTTAAGTGGGAGAACTTGCACAATTGGTGACTGACTAAATACTTTTTTGCCCCACTGTATCTGTTGTAGCTTGTTCATGCTGTACATGCTGTACTGTGTAGACTGATTTGTCCTCAGCGCAACTGTACCAATGTTTAACCTGGATGTACTGAATCCTCCGCAGTACTGTTTAGCCAGGAGGAGGACCAGGCAGCAGTGTGTGATAATTCTCTCTCATTTATCAAAGCAAGGGCCATCGCATACATCACAAGCCATCCACAACTCTTCCAAGTGCAGTGTGACACACACGCCTTTCTCTGCAGTTGTTCATTCTCTCACATCATAACTCTAGTGAGAGTCAGGAGATGAGTAGATTTTCCAAACAAATACTTAACATTAATCCTTTTAAAATAAATCAACAACTTTTACAATCACGTTGTTTTTAGAGAGTACAATAGAAATTGCTGAACCTTTATGTATGTATGTATGTATGTATTTTTACAACACTGCACTTACCTCAAATGTAGCCAAGATATGGCTGATGTCCAAATTTTGCATGTTGTTTTGTGTTAGAATTAGGAAGATTGGCCTACGCTCTGTAGGTAATAACAGACGTAATGCAAGCTTATAACATCCAGATTAACATGCAATAGCATGCTGAATTCATATGTACCCACAATTGTTTTTTTTTGTGTGCGCAAATATAATGCTTACATAAGCACTTCTTAATAGTGTTGCAGTACTTGAGAATCAACCGCATTTTTATTCGGTCTCGTACACAGAGGGCTTGGGATTTTATTTTAAGACCGGTCAAGACCACAACTGTGGGGATTTCACTAAAATGCCCATGCATTGTCTGATTTATTTGTTAACACTGTTACTGTGATTGGATATAAAATTTCAAATGCAACCAATAACGTGACTCATTGCTAGTTTGAAATTTTTCTTCATGTTAACAGCCATCACCCCTCTCCACCCCCTTTCTCACACACTGGTCTGATCCTTGTCTTGACTTGGTCTTGCCTTGATCTCAACCCTTCAAAGTCTCGGTCTCGATACACTTTGGTCTTGGTCATGACTTGGTCTCGGTTTAGGTGGTCTTGACAACAACGCTACTTCTTAATATAGTACAGGGTGTCATAAAGGTCTCCATACATAGGGGAAATTAAAACTTTTTCGTAAAATACAACTATTTACAAAACATCCTCTACATTATTGCCTTTTCTTTATAAGCACACATGGAGTCATTGCTCGCATTCACGATGAACTTGTGTTAACACTTCTGGTGTTATGCATGTACTTGCATTTCGACTGCATTCCATTTTATGTATCCATGAGGATGAAACCTTATTTTGTCAAAGGCTATCTGAAATAAATATATAAACAAAGAATGAAAAATTTAGGAAGGCATTTTGCTAAAAAATTCAATTCAGTTTTATTTATATAGCACTTTTAACAATACACATGGTCACAAAGCAGCTTTACAGAAATGTATAAATTCTGGATATACATTTTACATATACGAACTTCTAACTTTATCTCTCATGGGCAAGCCAGAGGCAACAGTAGCAAGGGGAAAAACTCTGAGATGGCATGAGGAAGAAACCTTTGAATCTGAGGAACCAGGTTCAAAGTGTTAATTTCCACTAACTGTATAGAAATTTTTGGGACACCCTGTTGTATCTAAACAATTAAATATACAAGTAATGTTCCAGGCTGAAAATGGTTATCATTTGTGCAATATATTACTATTCCACTGCAACTGACTGCTGTACTACAGTTTCTCTTATATCAGGAGCCACTAGTGACTTGGACAGATGAGGCCAGTTTTTGGTTGTCACCTCCACCAACTTTGTTGAAGGTGGTCATGTTTTCACCTCCATTTTTGTTTGACTGTTCCCAATGTAACTCAAAGTAGTGAACAGCTGTTGATGAACAATCTTAAGAAAAGTCGTCTTATACACAACTGAAGAAATTTTCACTTGCATATAACGTTTCAATGTCTTTCTTAGCTGACATCTTGATCACAACACTCAGCGTCTCTGGCCACCGCCGGATGGTGCACGTGACCTAGAAATCAGCTGATCCCACACATATGGCTGAGTCGGTATGTCCCTATGTCCCAATTCATGCAGTAGTCTGTCTTCTGGATCCATAGGGCCTCTTATCCATCTGGTCTGCCTGTATGCCTCCTTATCGATCACTTTGACCTCCTCCCAGTCAATCACATGGTTTTCCCTAACAGCATGATCTGTGACGGCTGACTCGTAAGTGAAAATTTCTTCAGTTGTATATAATAAGAATTTTTTTAAGATCAGGAATCAACCAATTGGATGAAACTTTTCGAGATTTTAATGAAAGTTGGCTTTAATATTATCCTAGGTTCAAATGATTTGCTTTTGAAGTTGACAACACTGCACATGGCTTGGCGGAGGTATAGACTCTACTGAGTGCTCTTCTACTTTTTGTAATGCATTTTGTACGATGGGCGGCACGGTGGCGTAGTGGTTAGCGCTGTCGCCTCACAGCAAGAAGGTCCGGGTTCGAGCTCTGTGGCCGGCGAGGGCCTTTCTGTGCGGAGTGTGCATGTTCTCCCCGTGTCCATGTGGGTTTCCTCTGGGTGCTCCGGTTTCCCCCACAGTCCAGAGACATACGGGTTAGGTTAACTGGTGACTAAATTGACCGTAGGTGTGAATGCGAGTGTGAATGGTTGTCTGTGTCTATGTGTCGGCCCTGTGATGACCTGGCGACTTATCCAGGGTGTACCCCGCCTTTCGCCCGTAGTCAGCTGGGATAGGCTCCAGCTTGCCTGCGACCCTGTAGAACAGGATAAAGCGGCTAGAGATAATGAGATGAGATTTTGTACAATGTTAATCTGTGACCATAAACATCCATTGACATTGAACGCTAAGGCAAATTCTGGACACAAAGCACACCTTGGCTGACTCCGTAAGTACAAGTAGCCTGTAAGGTAAGTTGGAAATCTGCGTAGATGTATTTACCAGCGAGACACACATGCATAATCGCTGCACTTTAGACATTCACATGATGTCACTTATCTCCCTTTATTTTCTTCTCAGTATCTCTCCAGCACTGAGAGGAAAAGTCGCCATTTTGCCTACCAACTGTTGATTTGTGTCTGATTCGCCATTTCACTTTCTTTAAAGCGCCATGAAGCGCAGCTAGAATCAGAATGCAACACTTACACATCACATGACACACAACCCACTTTTATTTTCTACTGCTGGCTTTGCTGCGGCAGCTAAACTGAACACGTATAAATGCCCAAAGTCTGCCTGACAGCGTCTCAGACAAATGCATGCGGTTCCAGGAATGTCTTGCTTTACTATCTCGCGTTGCATTTAAGCGCGTGCGGGTTGACGCTCAAGTGACTCATCCAGCCGGAGCTTTGCGGCCAACTGATGCGCTTCTGCACACGATTTGATCCCATCATTCCCATCAGCTTTATTTGAGCCAATATGTGATAATGGAGGCACAGATGGGTCAATGGATTTCTCTCTTTCTTTCTTTCTATATACAGCTCTCTATGCTCTGTGTGGGGTTTGCTGCAAGTGAAAGCGCGCGCACGGGAATGTGCAGCTCCTCAAGAATCGGTTCATCGCCTGCAGCATCTCTTTAAGTCTTTTCACCAACATGCACATTTCCCTTGTTTAGACATGGACATAAGAGGCGATATAAACCCGGTTGGCATAAATTAAGGCTTTAAATGCGCTGCTTTAAAAAAAAAAAAAAAAAGTACTCTATCCACACCCTATGCGTACTGCGCATGCGTGCCGCTGAGACAAAGGAGCGGGCAATTACTGGTGTATTCGAGAGAAAGAAAAAAAATATATCAATTATGCACCAAAAACACAAACATCAGCGCTGTGGAATGTGCCCGTGTAGGAATATCAAAATTTACACATTTTAGTCAAAAAAAAGTATAGGATTCTCTCTCACAAAAAAAAAAAAACACTCTTTCTACAATATTGTAACCCCAATTTAGGCTACTATTAGGAAAACAAAACAGAACACATTAATTATATATATTTGTCATGCATGTTTAATAGTATATGTGCGTGTGGCAGTTAGAACACTACACACCTCTACTCCGGGATAAAGAGGTGTGGTGGAGATCAAGATTCACCTCGGTTATTTTAAACACTTAACAATTGCACCAATTTCACAAAACAGGATTTAAAACACCCGCAATAAAAATCTGCAAATAAGTGGGGTTTTTTAGTAACCTATATACTGTTACACATATAAATCATACACAATTAGCCTACATTAAATCACTATTCATTTTCAGATCTCTTTCATGCATCGAAATTAAAACGATGAAATGGGGCGCTGCTAAAGCCCACGGTCCGAGGCGCGAGCCTGCGCTCTGTACACGCCCCTCTCCGTTTATCCGCTTGAATTCTAGGCGCACTGAAGCAACCTCGTTTGAAATAAGGCAACAAAACAAATCTGCCTCTTTCAGGGGTTTAATCAGCCAGAATGTCTGCTTCACTGAGCGTTTTATACGGAGACGCATTACAGTCCGGTGGCGCGCGCTCGAAAAGGGTTATCTGGCGAATCCGTGTTAATTCCCCAAAGAGCACCTTATTAAACATTATAATAAAGAAGAAGAAGCTAGAGGATTCCTATAGCCGTCATATTGATTTCAAGGATCTTACCGACGGCAGTAGTTTCTCTAAGAAGCTCCTTTCTGAAGTGTCTGCTGGATTTTTCCGCGTCTCTCTCCGGTGCGCGTGGCGGCGGATCTGCGCTGATTCCGGCTGTCCAGTCTGAAGCTCGCGCTGCATTCCTCTTTCCTTCGGGGGCGGGGGGTGGGTGGGGGGATATAGACATCTCTCTCTCTCACACACACACACAGAGTGAGTCAGACATACATCTTATAGTACACTTATAATAAACATTTCAAAGCATTATAGATTGACATCTTAAGTGGTTTTAGTTGGAAGTTTAGACCACAACTGGTTTGACTGGACACCACAGCAGCACAGGGTAGTAAGTACAGCGTCCCACACTGTTTCAGATGTAACTGTAACCTCTTCTTTAAAATGCCAGTGCTGCCAAGTGTTAAAGATCTCACTCTCAATGGGCTTCACACGAACCCTAATTTGACATTTTATTTAGCACTGTAGTGGGAGATGTTGGACAGTCTGTGTGCGTGTAGGAAACTGTTTCTTCTCGCCTCCTGGTGGCTCAGACGCCGCGCTACAGTGATGAACTGAATGACCCGGATACTGAGAAGGGGCGATGTGTGGACAAGGACACAGGAGAGATGGGGGATGGTGGAGGAAGATAGAGGATGTGCAGAGAGAGATGATGAGATGAGGAAGCTGAGGTACACGAGAGACACACATTGGCATCCTCTTGTAGTTAATTGCTCATCAATAGTTGGACTTGCAGCAGCAATACCCAGACCTTCAGTTTTTGCACGTTTTATTTAATATGGATTAAACATTTTAGCATTCTCCCCCTACACAAAATAAAAGTGAAAAACATTAAGAAACTTTGGCAAACGTATTAAAACATCCATCCATTGAACTCTATCCGACTTCATCATGGTTGCAGTGGAAGCTGGAGCCCAAATGTCTTTAGAAGAAAACCAGAGCACTCAGAGGAAACCTACACAGGCATGGGGAAATGAAGAAAATTCCACACAAGGGCTTGAACCAAGAACCTTCTTACTGTAAGGCACCTTGTTGAAGAATCAAGGCAGTTCTGAAGGCAAAAGGGGGTCCAACCCAGGACTAGCAAAGTGTACCTAAAGTGGCTGGTGTATATTCACTGTAAAAGATTAGAAGCTGGTTAAACTTGGAAACAAATGTTGAAGGTAACCCTTGGTTCAACTCAAACAATGGATTTTAAATATATAAACAGCAGGTTCCACAGTTTATTGGGTATGTCAGACCAACAACCAAGCCCTGAAATCCAAGGAACTCCCTAGATCTCTGATCAAATTGGGGTAAAACAGGACTATCTGAGCAAGGATTGACTTTAAAAAAAATAATTTTTATGCACATCTTTAAATGATGAATGTTCCCCTGAAGACCAGGTGGTCCATCGTTGTGAAAAGACCCTCTGCTAGAAGGGCCTTGATCAGGGAGGTGAGTAAACAGTGCAGAGCAGTAGCCACTCTAGCAGAAATTCAGTTTCCTCAGAGATGAGAGAACCTTCCAGAGGGAAAAACTACCACAGAAATACTCCATCAATTAGGCCTCTATGATAGAATGGTTAGATTGAAGTCAAAGGCATATGGCAGGAACTTAAATGTCAGAGCATGAGGAAAAAGGCAAAAATCAGGTTCTGCTCACCAAATGGTAATATCCCTATGGTGAAACGGGATAGTGTGAGCATTATGCTATGGGGTACTTCACAGCAGGGATGGGCAGACTGGTCTGAATTGAGGGAAGACTCAATGTAGCCAGATACTGTACATATCAGTTCTTGAAGAAACTCCGCTCCAAAGTACACTCAGTGTCAGACTGGGATAAATTTTCAGTACAACAATGACCGAGTGCATCTAACCAAGACAGTGGCTTTGGCCTCTCGTTGACCTTAGGTGGCCCAGCCAAAGCCCTGACTTGATTCCCAAAGAATCTGTTGAAACCCCTGAAGAGAACGGTTTACAAATGCTCCCCATCCAGCCTGAGAGGATCTGCTAGAAAGAATGGGAAGACTCCCCCAGGATGACAAAGCTGTAATTACTACAAAAAGTGCTTTTACAGAATACTGAATAAAGTAACTGATGTCAAAGTGGAAGTGAAGGCAGATGCAAGAGCCAAATGTCTAATTAAATAAAAGATGGGAAAAAAATTAAAAACCATAAGTATTGACTTGAGACTTGGAGCAAGCAAGCTTGAGAAATACACTGAAAATGGGGTTTAAAATAAAGGGTGCTAATTAGATCCAAAACAAGAAACAGTTGAGTGCTTAATGAGGTCATGCAACAGGCTCATGTGATGTGCAGAGGCTGATGGGCACTGTAGTCCCACACTACCCAGACAGAACCTCCCTTTAACATACAGCTCTCAACATGTAAAACACAGCCAAGCATGAATCCTGGGCCTCTTGGTGAGGCATCTTTTACTCAACACTGGCCTGTAGACGGACAGGGTTCCCTAGGAGCAAAACCCACAGCATAACCAGAACAAGACAGGTTACCCTCCATGATCTCAGTCTCCCCCACATAGCTGAGGATAATGAAACATCAAAAGGCAGAGTATGAGACTGGAACAACAGCCACCAGAGAGCCAGGGGGTAAGCAACACCCACCATGTGGCTAGAGGAGTGAGCGACTCTCTCTAAGCAAGGGAGGAGGGGGCAAAGTCTTCCTCATAAGAGGGGAGGAGCATCATCCAAAGTGGAGGCAGGTAGCATTGTGACTTCCAAGGTGGAGCAAGGAGACAGAGTAATGCCAGTGGCAAGATCTTCAACCATTCATCCTCCATGGGACAGGGAGCTGTCTAGCTCTAGCTAGATTGGGAGTCCCCTCCCCAAAATTTCTTCAAGAGAGCCAACTGAAGACTTGTTTCTTCCTCAGTTCTATCCAGTACATCATCTACTCAGCCTCATTAGCTAGCATCTAGGAAAATGCCACTGCATCCATGGTTTAGTCTTGCTTTCTGCCATTAAGTGGAAGTAGAGGCAAATGCAGAATTTCTTTTATTAAAATTAAGGTACAAAAGCATTAACTTAAACTTGAGACTTAAACCAAACTTTAGAATGAATGACAAAACAAATAAACACTGAAACTGGGGTTTAAATAAGAGTGCTAATTAAGTTCAAAACAGGAAACAGGTGAATGTTCAGTGAGGTCATGTGACAGGCTCATGTGACATGCAGGGGCTGATGGGTAGTGTAGTTCCATGCTACCCTGTCACCTAAATACTTCCATCCATCCATCCATTATCTGTAGCCGCTTATCCTGTTCTACAGGGTTGCAGGCAAGCTGGAGCCTATCCCAGCTGACTATGGACGAGAGGCGGGGTACACCCTGGACAAGTCGCCAGATCATCGCAGGGCTGACACACAGAGACAAACAACCATTCACACTCACATTCACACTTACGGTCAATTTAGAGCCACCACTTACCCTAACCTGCATGTCTTTGGACTGTGGGGGAAACCAGAGCACCTGGAGGAAACCACACAGACACGGGGAGAACACACAAACTCCACACAGAAAGGCCCTCGTCAGCCACTGGACTCAAATCCAGGACCTTCTTGCTGTGAGGCGACAGTGCTAAACACTACAGCACCGTGCTGCCCCACTTAAATAAATGAAAGATTTCGGGGGGGTATTTTGAATAAATTTCTTAACATTTCCAAAAACTTGCTTTTGCTTTGTCATTATAGGTTATTATGTGTACATTAATGGCAAAAAAAAGTCAATTGTCATTGTCAGTTTAATCCTTTTAAAAATAACACACAAAATGTCCAAAAACTGACAGAGTCTGAATACTTTCGGAACCCATTCTCTATATTACATGCACACAAACCTAAAGGCAGATAAACATACATGATTTTTTTTTTTTTTGTAGTATGGAGGTGTTTCATGTGTGTAACACCATACTGGGGCAGCACGGTGATGTGGTGATTAGCACTGTTGCCTCACAGCAAGAAGGTTCTGGGTTCAAGCACAGCAGCCAATGAGGGCCTTTCTGTGTGGAGTTTGCATGTTCTCCCCATGTCCGCGTGGGTTTTCTCCGGGTGCTCAGGTTTCCCCCACAGTCCAAAGACATGCAGGTTAGGGTAATTGGTGGCTCTAAATTGACTGTTTGTCTCTATGTGTCAGCCCTGCGATGACCTGGCGACTTGTCTAGGGTGTACCCTGCCTCTCACCCATAATCAGCTGGGATAGGCTCCAGCTTGCCTGCGACCCTGTGGATAAGCGGCAACAGATAATGGATGGATGGATGGATGGATGGATGGATGGATGGATGGATGGAAGGAACACCATACTGGATTCATGCCATGTTTCATCCTAATGCCAAATACAGGAAACAGATAAGTTGTAACCCTTTCATTAATGAATAAGTAAATAAATAAATTCCAAAATTGACCATTCTGTCGGATTGGGCTACATTTATTTTCTCCTCTAAACACATTCAAAGAAAATAATCCAGTCCATTTGCATTCATTACACATGTGACTGTATTTGATATCAATAGTGATAATGTGTTACTAATATGTCAACCATATGGGTTGAAAAATATTAGCCCCATGGGGCACCCATGGCTTGAAGGTTTGAGAAGCAGCCTTGGGACCAAAGGGTTTCCAGTTCGATTCCTGAGACTGATAGGAAAAATGTGAGGGGAGTTGAGTGAATGAACAGCACTTTTCCCTCTGTATAATGGCTAAAGTGCCCTTGGACAAGGCACCTAACCCCCAACTGCTCCCTGGGTGCTGCCGCATAGCTGCCCACTGCTCTGGGTATGTGTGTGTGCTCATTGCTCACTTGTGTGTGCATGTGTGTGTTCAATGCTTCAGATGGGTTAAATGCAGAGGAGGAATTTCGCTGTGCTTGAGTGTACATGTGACAAATAAAGACTTCTTTTTCTTCAATGCACATATAATTTCAGGAGTGTTTCACTAATGACCTGACATGTCCCCAGCCTCATTTTTTCATCTCATCTCATCTCATTATCTCTAGCCGCTTTATCTTTCTACAGGGTCGCAGGCAAGCTGGAGCCTATCCCAGCTGACTACGGGCGAAAGGTGGGGTACACCCTGGACAAGTCGCCAGGTCATCACAGGGCTGACACACAGACACAGACAACCATTCACACTCACACCTATGGTCAATTTAGAGTCACCAGTTAACCTAACCTGCATGTCTTTGGACTGTGGGGGAAACCGGAGCACCCGGAGGAAACCCACGCGGACATGGGGAGAACATGCAAACTCCGCACAGAAAGGCCCTCGCCGGCCACGGGGCTCGAACCCAGGACCTTCTTGCTGTGAGGCGACAGCGCTAACCACTACACCACCGTGCCACCCTCATTTTTTCATCTCATCTCATCTCATTATCTCTAGCCGCTTTATCCTTCTACAGGGTCGCAGGCAAGCTGGAGCCTATCCCAGCTGACTATGGGCGAAAGGCGGGGTACACCCTGGACAAGTCGCCAGGTCATCACAGGGCTGACACATAGACACAGACAACCATTCACACTCACACCTACGGTCAATTTAGAGTCACCAGTTAACCTAACCTGCATGTCTTTGGACTGTGGGGGAAACCGGAGCACCCAGAGGAAACCCACGCGGACACGGGGAGAACATGCAAACTCCGCACAGAAAGGCCCTCGCCGGCCCCGGGGCTCGAACCCAGGACCTTCTTGCTGTGAGGCGACAGCACTAACCACTACACCACCGTGCCGCCCTCATTTTTTCATACTATTCTATTTTTGTCTTATGACTATTTGGTGGCGCAGGTACACTTGCATCCATAAAAGTCCATAAATTATCATACTTAAGACATTTGTTAAAAGCAAATAATCTTATGGAAATCATATAATGATGTCTTTTACCTCTGAAAGACAGAGGAGCCCTGCTAGCCCATTTATACCAGCCACCCCAGGACAGTCAGGTTTAACTGGCTGTAACTATCATTATAATTTATAATTTAATCAACCTGCTGGTTCGTGCTCTTTGTTTTTCAAACAGTAAAAACACAATGTTGGTGATGGTAAAACATAGAAAGAATTTAAAAAGAATTCTAAAATCATCATTCAGTGGTTGCCAGAATTCTGTATTGAAATGTAACACTTTCATGCAGAAATTATTATAAAACATCAATATTTTTAGATGGCTGTATTTCTCAAAATGGCATGCAAATTCATAAAAAAAATTTGACTCTTCTAAAAACAATTATATTAAACTAGAACTGAAGAAGCCTTGAAAATATAAAAGATGATGTCTTTATTTGTCACATATACAACCCCAAATCAGAAACAGATGTTCAGGGACTGAATGCACCAAGTGATGAAGCATTTCAGGTACAGAGGTGGACAGTAACGAAGTACATTTACTTGAGTACGCTTTTTGAGTATCTGTACTTTACTTGAGCATTTTTTTTGGAAACTTATGACTTTAACTTCACTATATTTGAAAGACAAATATCATACTTTTTACTCCACTACATTTCTATCAACGTCATTGTTACTATGAAGCAGCTTAGAAAGTGGATGTTTTTTTTTCTTTTCTAAAACGTGATTGGGTTTTTTGCAGGTGACACTGAGACAGCTTGTCAGTAATCATGAGGGTCACGTCATGTCCATAGACTGTATAAAATCAAGTTCAGTGATTTCTCAGCAGCTTTATTTGAACACGATCAGTTGATGGCAGAATAGAAGGAGGCGGTTCTTCTGGAGAATGCACACACACCCATGGCCACACCTAGAACCCATGTTTCAGTTTTCTGAAAGGATTAAAGATATGTTTCGTTTTAAATGATTGCTTTGTTTGCCGAAAATGAACCACATCACAGTCTAAAAAAACTCACCGTCCAGCCTGCGGAAGCATATTGAGGTATGTAAATGTTTTATTCCAAGAGAAAGCTTGCAGCAAAGTTGTCTGTACTTTTAGAGCTAGTGACAATGTTGCAAATGTAGCTATGCAGTCTGGTTAGTCAAATGACTTTCTGTGGATTTGCCCACCAAGTTGTCATCACCTTGTCCACGGCTAACGTTTACACATAGCTAGTTAACTTGGACACTGTTAGTTAGCATGTAAAAACAAAGTTATGTTAACATGAATAATGTTAACTTTTCTGAAGTCCTTTCAGAAATATGTTTCAGCATGATCTTGCCAAATAAACAGAATGTAGAGATGTTTCTTTTCTAGTAGTGTTAGCTACCCAATATGATTTTGAGTTTGAAAAGAGTTTGCTAGCATGTCAGATGGAGCTTCACTGACTAGCTAGCTTAACGTTAAACCACCATGATGGCACATCATGCGTTCATTTTGTGAATTCACATTTCTGTCTTTGGTAACGGCATTAGGTTTTGTAAGCGTTGTGGCAATAATACAACAATGCATTGGCAGAAATGGTACTTTTAATACTTAAGTATTTTTAAAAGCAAGTACTTGGGTACCTTAACTTAAGTAAAAATTTGACTGTACAACTTTCACTTGTATCGGAGTAACATTTGACCAGTGGGATCTGTACTTTGACTTAAGTAATGAAGTTGGGTACTTTGTCCACCTCTGTTCAAGTGTTATTTTGTGCCATTCTTCCTGCAAATAGGTCTTAAGGTGTGCAACAGTATGGGGTCATCATTGTCATATTTTTATCACCAAACTTTCCCTACTGAGGACAAAGGAAACAGGCAATCTCTTTGTCTGCAGCTATTCCTTTGTAATGTGTGCAGAATGTAGTTTTGTCTTGTTGAACTATCCCTGGAAAAGATGTCATCTTGAAGGCAGCATATGTTACTCCAAAATCTCAATGTACTTTTCTGCATTAATGTTGCCATCACAGAAGTGCAAGTTACCTTTCCTAAGGGCACTGACACAACCCCATACCATGACAGACCTTGGCTTTTGGACTTGTTGCTGGAAACAGTTTGAATGGTCCATCTTGTCTTTGGTCCAGAGCAGACACTGTCCACAAATAGACCTGGAATACTGATTTGTCTGACCACAATACATGTTTCCACTGTGTGATGGTCCATCCCAGATGCCTCCGAGCCCAGAGAAGTCTATGGCACTTCTGGACACAGTTAATATAAGGCTTCCTTTTTTCCATGTGGTTATATCAGCTATAGATGTATGATGGTTTTTGATGTGGTGCTGTCTGAGGGATCAAAGCTCATGGGGATTTGGCTTAAGCTTGCACTGTTGCCCTTTATACACTGAAATTCCTTCAGATTTCTTGAATTGTTTAATTATATTATGCACTGTAGGGGGTGAAATATCCAAATCCCTTTGTACAGTGTCTTGCAAAAGTATTCATCCCCCTTGGTGTATGTCCTGTTTTGTCGCATTACAAGCTGGAATTAAAATGGATTTGGAGGGGTGGGGGTGGGGTTTTGCACCATTTGATTTACACAACATGCCTACAACTTTAAAGGTGAAAATTGTTGTTTTATTGTGACACAAACAATAATTAAGATGTAAAAAAAAGAAATCTAGAGTGTGCATAGGTATTCACCCCCTTTCATATGAAACCCTTAAATAAGAGCTGGTCCAACCAGTTCACTTCATAAGTCACATAATTAGTTGATGAAGATCCACCTGTGTGCAATCAAAGTGTGACATGATGTCTGTGTAAATCAACCTGTTCTGCAAAGACCCTGACTCTGCAACACTACTAAGCAAGCAACAGGAAAACCAAGGAGCACGCCAAATAGGTCAGAGACAAAGTTGTGGAGAAGTATGGCTCAGGGTTGGGTTATAAAAAAATATCCCAAACTTTGAATATCCCAGGGAGCACCATTAAATCCATTATAGCAAAATGGAAAGAAACTACAAACCTGACAAGAGAAGGCCGCCCACCAAAACTCTCAGACCAGGCAAGGAGGGCATTAATCAGAGATGCAACAAAGACACCAAAGATAACACTGAAAGAGCTGCAAAGATCCACAGTGGAGATGGGAGTACGTGTCCATAGGACCACTTTAAGCCATACATGCCACAGAGTGGGGCTTTATGGAAAAGTGGCCAGAAAAAAGTCATTGCTTAAGAAAACACATTTAAAGTTTGCCCAACAGCAGGTGGCAGACTCCCCAAACACATGGAAGAAGATTTTCTGGTCAAATGAGACTAAAATTGATCTTTTTGGCCATCATGGGAAACACCATGTATGGCGCAAACCCAACACCCTGAGAACACCATTCCTACAGTGAAGCATGGTGGTGGCAGCATCATGCTGTGGAGATATTTTTCATCTGCAGGGACAGGAAAGCTTGTCAGGACTGAAGGAAAGACAGATGGCACTAAATGCAGGGCAATTCTGGAGAAAAACTTGTTTGAGTTAGCCAGAGGTTTGAGACTGAGATGAAGGTTCACGTTCCAGCAGGACAATGACTATAAACATACTGCTAAAGCTACACTGGAGTGGTTTAAAGGGAAACATTTAAATGTCTTGGAATGGCCTAGTCAAAGCCCAGATCTCAATCCAATTGAGAATCTGTGGCATAACTTGAAGATTGCTGTACACCAATGCAACCCATCTAATTTGAAGGAGTTGGAGCAGTTTTGCCTTGAGGAATGGGCAAAAATCCCAGTGGCTAGATGTGCTAAGCTAATAGAGATATACCCCAAGAGACTTCCAGCTGTAATTGCAGCAAAAGGTTGCTCTACAAAGTATCAACTTTGAGGGGGTGACTCCCTATGCACACTCCAGATTTCTGTTTTTTCATCTTAATTATTATTTGTGTCATAATAAAACAACAATTTTACACAACATGCCTACAATCTTTACAGTTGTAGGCATGTTGTGTAAATCAAATGGTGCTAACCCCCCCAAAATCCATTTTAATTCCAGCTTGTAATGCGACAAAACAGGACAAACACCAAGGGGGATGAATACTTTTGCAAGACACTGTATGCTGATCAGCCATAACATTAACACCACCTGCCTATTAATGTATGGGTTCCCACTGTGCCACCAAAACAGCTCTGACCCATCGTGGCAGGGACTCCACAAGACCTCTGAAGGTGTTCTCTGGTATCTGGCACCAAGCTGTTAGCAGCAGATCCTTTCAGTCCTGTAAGTTGTGAGGTGGGGCCTCTGTGGATCAGACGTGTTGGTCTAGCACATCCTATAGATGTACAATTGGATTGAGATTTGGGGAATTTGGAGGCCAAGTCAACACCTTGAACTCTTTGTCAAGTTCCTCAAACCATTCCTGAACAATTTTTACAGTGTGGCATGAAGCATTATTCTGCTGAAAGAAGCCACTGCCATTATGGAGTACTGTTGCCATGAAGGGGTGTACTTGGTCTACAACAATGTTCAGGTTGTACATGTCAAAGTAACATCCACATGAATGCCAGGACCCAAGGTTTCCCAGCAAAACATTGCCCAGAGCATCACACTGCCTACCCCGGCTTACCTTCTGCCCATAATGCATCCTGGTGCCAACTCTTTTCCAGGTAAGTGACATACATACACTTGGCTATCCGCATGATCTAAAAGAAAATATGATTCATCAGAACAGGCCACCTTCTTCCATTGCTCTATGGTCCAGTTCTGATGCTTACATAGCCATTGTGGGTGCTTTTGGTGGTAGACAGGGATTAGCATGGTCACTCTGACCAGTGTGCATCCAGCAAGCTACAATGCACTGTGTGTTCTGACACCTTTCTATCCTTTGTCCCTCACGCCATCAGACTGTACAACTCCTCTCTGGGGGGGAGGAGGGGTAACAGGAGGACAGAGGACGGGAAGGAGCAGTAGCCTAGCCTAACAATAAACAATACCGGACAATGTGCAATATAATGTCCAATATCTCTCCTACCGCCGGAACCCCCTTCTCCCCCACCTTTTTTTTCCTTCCCTCTCCCCCTTCCTCTCTTCCCCATATCTTAATCTTTTTATATATTTGTATATGTAAATACTTAATTTATTTTAATTTATCTAGAAGTTTTCTCTATTTCTTTTCTCTGTTTATCTGTAATGATGCTGCTGGAATCTTAATTTCCCTGAGGGAACCTGCCCAAAGGGATCAATAAAGTTTTATCTAATCTAATCTAATCTAATCTAACCAACATTAACTTTTTTCAGCAAGTTGTGCTGCAGTAGCTCTTCTGTGGAATTGGACCAGACAGGATAGCCTTCACTCCCCACATCCATCAGTGAGCCTCTGTCGCCGGTTCACCGGTTGTGAATGGGAGCAGGAAAAATGCTACCACTAGATGGAACCATCATGCCAGTTCAGTTGTAACAGCACTTAGACTATGACAACCTATCCGGATTAAACAACGAACAAGCCTGTCACATTCGGAACTCTAGGTTAGTGTACACATCTTTTATAAGATTCTCAAATGTAATAGGACTACCAGTAGTGACAGCTGTAAATGCTATATATGATGTGTATGATGAGTCCAGATCAGACATTTAAATCATTCACTCTTGAGTCATGATAAAAAATATCAAATTGTAGACAATTTGACCCTTTATAAGTAGGGAACCAAAAACAAATAGCCAAACCTATGATACTTTTCTGGAATCCTCAGTGTTGCATATTTACTTTCAAATTAAAAATGTTTATATATTTTTAAAGCATGGCTTACTTCATAAAAATATGGTTTACTCTGTTGGCAAAATTAAATTTGGACTGACTAAAAATAATTTTCCATGGTGTTTAGAAATTTGGGATATGTTTTCATTGGTTTATGCTTTTAATTCAATCCCTAATTACATGTATTTACTTATGGAATCAATAAATCACATTTCAATCAGATTTAAACCAGACGTGGGTGTGGTCTTAATTAGTAGTGTGACTGCCAATCAGTACAAACCATATTTAAAGCTTAGAAAGAGTATGACTGTTTGAATTCAGTGTCAGTCTCATTGCTATCAGCCTTTTGGCACAGTAAGTGAGACAGATTTGATTTAATAATGCATTTATCTTTATTCTTGGATAGAATGTGAATTTTTGTTAATAAAAAAGTACTGGCGGTATAAATACATTTCAGGAGGTGCTACATGTTGTGAACGATTGTAAGAGAAGTAGGTGAAGTTCACTTTCAGATATTTCTTGCAAACAGTTGCACTTAACACTGTGAAATTTTATAAGGAGAGAGTAAAATTGCCACGCTTGTCAAACTAGAAGACCATCATTGCAAGCTGGTCAGTGATCACTAAAAGGAAGTTTTTAAAGTATCACTATGAATGGTATGTCAGAACTTTATTTTAAGAAAATAGCACAACAGTCAGGCAATTAGAGAATCTGAAACATTTGTTGATTTATTTTAGTCAAATAACAATGAAGCTGGAGAATAACCTGGCAAAGCTGTTACAATCTGTAGTTGGTCCTCCTTTTGGGGTTCTTGATGTTGCTCATGATGTCTTTTTGGCAAAATAGTAGCTACAGCACTGCCACCATGTTGCTTTTTATGCATGCCACTGTCACCATTTGTGGCATCCTTACTGCCTGCACGCTTGTGCTGCTGCTTCCATTTCCATCATCAAGATAAGCCCCAGTAATTTTATTCGGGTTATTTAGAAGAATAAATACTAAACAAAGATGACCCCCATTAGCCTTGCAGCTAATACCCAGCCACTAGGGCTGCACAAATCAATCCATACTTAGTGCCAGTCCCAAGCCCGGATAGATTGGGGAGGTTTGCATCAGTAAGGGCATCCGGTGTAAAACAAATGCCAAATCACATATGCAGAACAGATCTGCTGTGGTGACCCCTAACAGGAGCAGCCAAAAGAAGAAGGAGCAGAAGAAGATTAGCCCTGCAACTAACCTCCAACTACACATTGCAGGTCTACAGAAGTTAAAACAACTCCTCCTTATATGTGCTGTCTCAGTGCTTTATTCCAGAAAGGGTCTGGCTTATATCATTGCACCATTAACAACTGAAAGTATTTACTTCTCTGGACATGTCAACCATCTGTAAGTACATTACTTAATTCTACTTAGCAATAAAATGAACATCTCCCTACAGGTTACCAGAAATCATTGTGCTCTCCCCTCTTGAAAATAGTGCAGTTATTATCAGCACCACCATTCTTACGTTCTTGTAGACACTCAGGTAAGTATCCATGTTGCAGGTTAAATCCGGTCTTAGGTTAAACCTGTATTCAACCTCGGTTGAATTGGTACTTAAAAATTCCTTTTCAGACAGTTGAACCTGGGTTGAATACACATTTTACCTAGGTAAAATGTGTATTCAACCCAGGTTCAACTGTCTGAAAAGGAATTTTTATGGGATGTCATAAAAACAAAATAGGGGCTTTTTTTGAGGGGGGGTGTTGAAATAATAATAAATAAATAAACAAACAAACAGAGAAAGAAAGAAGAAAAAATTGGAATTTGTCCAATTGTCATTTTGTCTTACTCTCTGTCTCTTTCTACCTCCTAACCTCCCCTCTCGGGTCCTCATCACCTGGACTCCCTTCCCTTGATCTTGTACCTTCTCAACTACCTCTCTACAAACACTCAACAAATCACAAAGAAATAAATAATTTTTATTGTACTCACCAGGATTTAAACTCACCCTCCAGGTCTGTAGACCACCGTGTTTACCAGTACACTACACAGATTAATATTGCAAACTCTCCCATAACCCAAAAAAAGCTAACCCAAACCCTAAAATAAAGTTAACCCAAACCCCAACAAAATGCTAACCCAAACCCCAACAACAAGCTCACCCAAACCCTAAAATAAAACTAACCCAAACCCCCAAAAAAGCTAACCCTAAAATAAAACTAACCCAAACCCCAACAAAAAGCTAACTCAAACCCTAAAATAAAACTAACCCAAATCCCAACAAAAAGCTAACCCGAAAATAAAACTAACCCTAGCTAACCCAAACCCTAAAATAAAACTAACCCAAACCCCAACAAAAAGCTAACCCAAACACTAAAATAAAACTAATCCAAACCCTAAAATAAAACTAACCCAAACCCCAAAAAAGCTAACCCAAACCCTAACAAAAAGCTAATTGTCTCAAAACATACAAAAATTATAAAGTTAACCTAGATTGAATGCTGTCTTTATATTTAACCTAGGTAAAATGTGGTTCACCAATTCAACCAAGGTTGAATACAGGTTGAACCTGAGAACAGATTTTACCTGCAACATATACACACCCATAGCACCATAGACATTTTAAAATACAATGTCCTTCATATTTTTGTGTTAAAACTAGACTTTGCTAAGCAGGTGTGCAACTGGACACTGAATACAAGTAACGATCCTTGACATAATTATTGACAATTTTTGGATCAGTTACTGACCAGCTCTGAGTAAGAATTTGGTGTTTATGGAGTTTGTAAACAAAATATTAAATATAATCTAATAAAATGAAATATTTCATCAACACATAGTTCCAACACTGTTCCAGTGTATTTCATTACCCCATGTTTCATACACAAACCTAAAATATTGACATAAATCCAGTAATTAAAAATACATTTGCATTAAGTTCTGTAATACAGTTGATTATTTCTTCAACTATAAATTAATATAAATTCTGTAATCTAAACGTCTTTGTGCTGCACCGTGCGCACTCTGTTCTTAAAGAGAAAGAAAGGATTGTATGTATAACAGTAATACACTTAAAGCTAGACGGCCTTTCGATTTCATAAAAGTGGTGAAATTTAGTTCGCTCTGAAATTTGGTCATTGTGATAATGTTTACTTCTGTAATATCTTAAATACTCAGACCATTCTGTGGATGGGAAGTTATTTAATTTGAGGGGATTCCCAAGCAAATAACATGCATGAAATTTCTTGCTTCTCACAGTCAAGCAGACAGAGAAAGTCTGGTGTGCGCATGCACAGGTTTACCTTGACCGTACACTGACAGTTACATCATTAGAAGAAGAAACCTTTATTTGTCACATGCACACTTCAAGCACAATGAAATTCATCCTCTGCATTTAACCCATCTGAAGCAGTGAACACACGTGCACACACTCATTCTGTCGCTAAACGAACAGCTGATCACACGGAGGTGCTCGCTGACTGCCAATATTTATTAGTTTGGTCCTGCGTTTCTTTTCCTTCGCAACATAATGTCTTTTCTTCTTGCTTTCCATTACTGTAGTTGGTCTTTCACGTTTCATTTGCACACTCACGTACTCCGTTTTTCTCTCCTGCTTCAAATTTGTATCCCACAATGCCTTGCGCGAACGGGGAAAGCCCACCATGTGATGCATGATGTAGTATCTTGAATTGAGTCATGGTGAAGCAGGAAAAAATAGCACAGAATTTAGGGCCATGTGGCCCTAAATTCATTAATTGTTCTATTAAAAAATATTAATAAAATTGGAAGTATGTGAATCGAATTCAGTAGCTTTCGGTCCACTAAACAAAAATAATTGGACATCAGGGAAAACTCTTTTTATGACCTACACTTGAAAAATCTGAAAGGCGGTCTACTTTTAACTACACTCCTTGATAATGTCTTCATTCAAACCCAACCACTCTGCACTATATTACACCAGTGGTCACAAAGATCCAAAAATTTTTTACAAGCTCTTGTTTTTGGGGCCTTTATATTCTTTCTGGGAGCATGACAGAAGAGCACTAGAGCATTCCAGGTTTCCAGTTTCCTCATTAATAAACATTAATCTTTTTGTTGTTATCCTTGGGGGACACAGGTCCCTGTAAAAATCTGTTTTGTGTTGTACCCCCCAGGACCTAGCTGTAGCTGTTGGGCCCATGAACTCAAACCTAAATTTCTCCACATGTGCTACAACCTGGTCCATGATTCACCGTAACGGCCACGAGCCTTTGTAGCACGTGTTCATTCCATCAGACATGGTCTACAAGACAGTACAGGGTTAGCATTAAATAATCAACTAAATATAAAGTATTTACTGTAAACAAAGTTTTCTTCGGGACATGTTCCTTTCATCTCATTGTTACCTTTATGAAACAGTTCACCAAGGCAGTCCAGATCATAAGCATGTGAAAAGTTAAGTATTTATTTAAAGATACTGTGAATTAAACATTAACTTCACTAAAGCTTTCAACTACCAAAATGTCTCTTTGTCCCTTTCCCTCTTGCCCTTGTTCACTCCCTGTGGAAGAACTAAATCTTTATCAGGCATCTGAAGCCAAAGGAAATGTTTATGTTCCTGTTCCTGTGCTCTGATGCTCTTGAATCTGGGTTGTGTGAGTGTGTGCATGCAGTGGAAGTTTACTGGAGCAAGCAGTTTTCTAACATCCTGTTGCTTAAGAGTTCAACTCATGCTGTGTGTATGAATATTAAAGAAAGAGCTTCGATATTGTTTTATATCTCAGCCACATGACTGAAGGTTACTACAGCATGCTCAACATTTACAGTCAGTTCAGCTCCAGAGATCAGTTTCATGTAAACAGCCCCTATACCTGTGAAATCCATTGGTGTTCGAACTGAGTGGTCATGGAGGGCGTGTGTATAACTGTGTTTGTGCTCATGTACTTTGAGTTGTTTCCAGGTTAACCCTTCAAATTCCCATTGCCTCAAGGCAGCATGGTGGTATAGTGGTTAGCACTGTTGCCTCACAGCAAGAAAGTTCTGGGTTTAAGCCCAGTGGCCAATAAGGGCCTTTCTGTGTGGAGTTTATGTCTACGTGGGTTTCCTCTGGGTGCTCTAATTTCCCCCACAGTCCAAAGACATGTGGTTAGGTTAGCATGGGGTGGCCTTGGCCTGAAGTGCCCTTGAGCAAGGCATCTAACCCCTGGGTGCTGTAGCATAGCTATATGTGCATAGGGGAAATTTATAGTCACCAATCCACCTACTGTATGGGCATGTTTTTTGGGAAGTGTGAGGAAATCATTGTAATGGATAGAAACCCACATGGACACAGGGAGAACATGCAAAACTCCATGAAGAAAACCTGTGTTACCAAAAAATTTGATAAATATGATAAGTTTTTTGATCAGTTTGATCTATGAAAATACAACCCCAATTCCAAAAAAGTTGGAAAAGTACAAATTGTAAATAAAAACGGAATGCAATAATTTACAAATCTCAAAAACTGATATTGTATTCACAATAGAACATAGACAACATATCAAATGTTGAAAGTGAGACATTTTGAAATTTCATGCCAAATATTGGCTCATTTGAAATTTCATGACAGCAAGACATCTCAAAGTTGGGACAGGGGCAATAAGAGGCTGGAAAAGTTAAAGGTACAAAAAAGGAAGAGCTGGAGGACCAAATTGCAACTCATTAGGTCAATTGGCAATAGGTCATTAACATGACTGGGTATAAAAAGAGCATCTTGGAGTGGCAGCGGCTCTCAGAAGTAAAGATGGGAAGAGGATCACCAATCCCCCTAATTCTGCGCCGACAAATAGTGGAGCAATATCAGAAAGGAGTTCGACAGTGTAAAATTGCAAAGAGTTTGAACATATCATCTGCAGCACATAATATCATCAAAAGATTCAGAGAATCTGGAAGAATCTCTGTGCGTAAGGGTCAAGGCCAGAAAACCATACTGGGTGCCCGTGATCTTCGGGCCCTTAGACGGCACTGCATCACATACAGGCATGTTTCTGTATTGGAAATCACAAAATGGGCTCAGGAATATTTCCAGAGAACATTATCTGTGAACACAATTCACCGTGCCATCCGCCGTTGCCAGCTAAAACTCTATAGTTCAAAGAAGAAACCGTATCTAAACATGATCCAGAAGCGCAGACATCTTCTCTGGGCCAAGACTCATTTAAAATGGACTGTGGCAAAGTGGAAAACTGTTCTGTGGTCAGACGAATCAAAATGTGAAGTTCTTTATGGAAATCAGGGACGCCGTGTCATTCGGACTAAAGAGGAGAAGGACGACCCAAGTTATCAGCGCTCAGTTCAGAAGCCTGCATCTCTGATGGTATGGGGTTGCATTAGTGCGTGTGGCATGGGCAGCTTACACAGCTGGAAAGACACCATCAATACTGAAAGGTATATCCAGGTTCTAGAGCAACATATGCTCCCATCCAGACGACGTCTCTTTCAGGGAAGACCTTGCATTTTCCAACATGACAATGCCAAACCACATACTGCATCGATTACAGCATCATGGCTGTGTAGAAGAAGGGTCCGGGAACTGAACTGGCCAGCCTACAGTCCAGATCTTTCACCCATAGAAAACATTTGGCGCATCATAAAACGTAAGATACGACAAAAAAGACCCAAGACAGTTGAGCAACTAGAATCCTACATTAGACAAGAATGGGTTAACATTCCTATCCCTAAACTTGAGCAACTTGTCTCCTCAGTCCCCAGACGTTTACAGACTGTTGTGAAGAGAAAAGGGGATGTCTCACAGTGGGAAACATGGCCTTGTCCCAACTTTTTTGAGATGTGTTGTCATGAAATTTAAAATCACCTAATTTTTCTCTTTAAATGATACATTTTCTCAGTTTAAACATTTGATATGTCATCTATGTTCTATTCTGAATAAAATATAGATTTTTGAAACTTCCACATCGTTGCATTCCGTTTTTATTTACAATTTGTACTTTGTCCCAACTTTTTTGAAATCGGGGTTGTATGTTTACACTGCTTTACTAAAAGATTGATAATTGCATATGTTATATGCCCAAACGTATGTAGACCCCTGACCATCATACCCATGTGTGCTTGTTGAACATCTCATTCCAGATTTAGTCCGTCTTTGCTGTTGTAATAAGCTCCACTCTTCTGGGCAGGTCCTCCACTAGATTTTGGAGGCTATGGAGATTTGTGTTCATTCAGCCACAAAAACATTACTGAGGTCAGGCACGAGGAGGAGGTCTGGTGTGCAGTCAGTATTTCCAGTTCGTCCCAGGTGTTTGGTGGGGTTGAGGTCAGGGCTTTGTGTAGGCACTTGAGCAACTTGAGAACAATTAAACACATTACAACTCTTGCAGTGAGGGGAATTTGGCACAGTGTTTCTCATGAACAAAATTCAGACATTATTTATACACAAAATATACTGTATGTGTGAGTGTAATATGAGAATAATTTCTTCCACTGCAAATTACTATGCTGCTTATTATAATCAGTTTCTGACACAATCATGTACATTCTTTCAGAATGAAATGTGAACAGTTTGACTTGTGGGATAGTGGTCAAAGGTCAACACTCTCTAAAAAGCCACTCACTTTCCAGTGAAATTTAAAAGCAATGTGTCTGTGTCCTTGCCTGAGTAAATGCATATCATTAAAAAAAAATACGAAACTACAAAGATGCACAGTCTTCATGATCACTGCATCATCCATCATAGTCATAACAGTACGTAGATAGCTCTTACCAGGAAGTGAGATTATGGCAGCAAGAGGAAGGTGTCAAGGCCAGACAATTGGCTGCTCAAGGCTGGGCTCCTGAGATAATGTTAGTTTAATGGTGAGAAGGGTATGTGGGTGTCATGTCTCTGTCTCACAGTGTAAGGACAGGTCCCGAGTTAACTTTCACGAAATAACTGATTCACAGTTACAGTCATGTACTGCCATACATAAGACTTATGAGCCAGAAAAGACAAATATGCAGATCTACAATTTAAAAACTACTGATCCAGCTCTGATTGTGAATCTGCTTTACAAAAAGAGAATGAACTAATGAGGATTTGAAAAAAGTCAGATCCTAAAAAAAAAAAGATTGGGCTTTTAAGTCAGGAATGTCTGTAAATGCTGACATGGTTTTTAGTATGACAAAAATAGCGATTATATAAACGGCAAAAAACAAAAACAAAGACTAGACTTTATAGCCAGTTAAACGTTTCTGAAATGTGCCAAGAAAAGTATTCACAACAGTGCTCTGTGAGATTCAGCTTTGAATTCCGTTCCAACTTTCAAAATCCCTAGTCCAGCTAATCTCTGCAGGATGTAAGTCAGTAAGGAGTAGAACACGACAGGGCATACTGTTACAGAAAAATAATCAAGACGGTTGGTATGATGTGGTTTGAAGCAAAGAACCATAAATCACCTTGGTGTTGAATATTTAAATAATATTGGCTGGCTTTGAGTGGTCTACCAGATATATTCCATTCAGCTAGCATGATAGTGAACGAGTGGAAAACGAGTTCAATATCATGTTAGCTGAATGGAATATATCTGATATACCATGAAAAAAGGCAGCCATTATTATTATTATTATTATTATTATTATACATACACACTCTTCATATCAGCATTCTCAAAGGCCAACGCTAGCTTACCTGCGACTCGGTACTGTTTGCGTGGCAGTCCAGTTACCTTCTAGCTGGTCTAGTGTTAGCGAAGGCCAATGCTAGTGCAGGCCAATGCTAGCGCAGGCAAGCCAAATATTATTATTTTTATTTTCCCTGTGTAATTTACTTAGTTACTTTTAAAATCAACATTGACAACTACACACAACAGAGCAACCTGGCAGCCAAAATTCTCTCAAAATCTTCTGCTTTTAATGAAGCAAACCTCACGGCCATGTTTGTTTAAAATCTGTCACAGTCACTCGCTAGTGTGGAAGTTTTGCATTGCCAATGTGTCTCTTTTCCAGTTTTTTTTATGTCGGTTGGTATGTTTTTCTCTTGTAAATATGCGTGAAGAATATATAATAAAGTTTTGGTAGCCTTTTGGGTGTTCAGTGTGTCTTTAGTTTCAGTTTTCAGTTTATTTATTTATTGCTTAAACCTTGCACTGGATCAGCTTCATCTTCTCTCTTTACCGGTGGACAAAGAAATGGTTGTGCACATGCACAGCAGAAAAGTTTTGACACTGGATATTCACATGAGCTCCAATGTGTGACGTCGTGTTTTCTTGACAATGTGCAATATTGTAACAATATTGCACACTCATTCCCCAATTGGGTAGAGTGGCGTAATACATGGAGGATAAGCAATATGATAACAATATTGCATGCCATCAATAAACCTGATAGAAGGGAAGAGAACATGTTTTTATTCTATGGAAAAAGTGGCCCATATGTATAATAATTTCCAATAACAGCATGCCTCGCAGTGTTTTAGTCATCTTACAGTGGTGCTTGAAAGTTTGTGAACCCTTTAGAATTTTCTATATTTCTGCATAAATATGACCGAGAACATCATCAGATTTTCACACAAGTCCTAAAAGTAGATAAAGAGAATCCAGTTAAACAAATGAGACAAAAATATTATACTTGGTCATTTATTTATTGAGGAAAATGATCCAATATTACATATCTGTGAGTGGCAAAAGTATGTGAACCTCGAGGATAAGCAGTGAATTTGAAGGTGAAATTAGAGTCAGGTGTTTCCAGTCAATCAATGGGATGACAATCAGGTGTGAGTGGGCACCCTGTTTTATTTAAAGAACAGGGATCCATCAAAGTCTGATCTTCACAACACATGTTTGTGGAAGTGTATCATAGCACGAACAAAGGAGATTTCTGAGGACCTCAGAAAAAGCACTGTTGATGCTCATCAGGCTGGAAAAGGTTACAAAACCATCTCTAAAGAGTTTGGACTCCACCAATCCACAGTCAGACAGATTGTGTACAAATGGAGGAAATTCAAGACCATTGTTACCCTCCCCAGGAGTGGTCGACCAACAAAGATCACTCCAAGAGCAAGGCGTATAATAGTCAGTGAGGTCACAAAGGACCCCAGGGTAACTTCTAAGCAACTAAAGGCCTCTCTCACATTGGCTAATGTTCATGAGTCCACCATCAGGAGAACACTGAACAACAATGGTGTGCATGGCAGGGTTGCAAGGAGAAAGCCACTGCTCTCTAAAAAGAACATTGCTGCTTGTCTGCAGTTTGCTAAAGATCATGTGGACAAGCCAGAGGGCTATTGGAAAAATTTTTGTGGACAGATGAGACCAAACTAGAAATCTTTGATTTAAATGAGAAGCATTATGTTTGGAGAAAGGAAAGCACTGCATTCCAGTATAAGAACCTTATCCCATCTATGAAACATGGTGGTGGTAGTATCATGGTTTGGGCTTGTTTTGCTGCATCTAGGCCAGGATGGCTTGCCATCATTGATGGAACAATGAATTCTGAATTATACCAGTGACTTCTAAAGGAAAATGTCAGGACATCTGTCCATGAACTGAATCTCAAGAAAAAGTGGGTCATGCAGCAAGACAATGACCCTAAGCACACAAGTCGTTCTACCAAAGAATGGTTAAAGAAGAATAAAGTTAATGTTTTGGAATGGCCAAGTCAAAGTCCTGACCTTAATCCAATCGAAATGTTGTGGAAGGACCTGAAGCAAGCAGTTCATGTGAGGAAACCCACCAACATCCCAGAGTTGAAGCTGTTCTGTACGGAGGAATGGGCTAAAATTCCTCCAAGCCAGTGTGCAGGACTGATCAACAGTTACCAGAAACGTTTAGTTGCAGTTACTGCTGCACAAGTGGGTCACACCAGATACTGAAAGCAAAGGTTCACATACTTTTGCCACTCACAGATATGTAATATTGGATCATTTTCCTCAATAAATAAATGACCAAGTATAATATTTTTGTCCCATTTGTTTAACTGGGTTCTCTTTATCTACTTTCAGGACTTTTAGACATCTGATGATGTTTTAGGTCATATTTATGCAGAAATATAGAAAATTCTAAAGGGTTCACAAACTTTCAAGCACCACTGTATACCTCATCTCATCTCATTATCTCTAGCCGCTTTATCCTTCTACAGGGTCGCAGGCAAGCTGGAGCCTATCCCAGCTGACTACGGGCGAAAGGTGGGGTACACCCTGGACAAGTTGCCAGGTCATCACAGGGCTGACACAGACACAGATAACCACTCATGCCTACGGTCAATTTAGAGTCACCAGTTAACCTAACCTGCATGTCTTTGGACTGTGGGGGAAATGGGAGCACCTGGAGGAAACCCACGCGGACACAGGGAGAACATGCAAACTCCACACAGAAAGGCCCTTGTCGGCCACGGGGCCCAAACCTGGACCTTCTTGCTGTGATGTGACAACGCTAACCACTACACCACCGTGCCGCCTGCATCATTTATAAAAGTTTGTGTGTCGTGACAGTGTGCCCATCACTAAAGTTGAGTATATGCTCTGACTGCCATACCAACGAGCCTAGCTCTTTGGTGCTGTGGTCAGGGTGCAGTTTTGGCCCCTATGCAAGGGACCCCAAAGATGGGTGAAGCATGAGTGTGTGGGGCACCCTGGTATGGGAGAAGTACAGCTGGGGGATGCATGAGGGACGTGTGTTTGAAGCACATGGGTGCATCTCCTGAAGAGGGGGGCAATGTGATGGAGTACCTATCACTACAGTTGAGTATGTGCTCTGACTGCCCTATCAGTGTGCCTGGCTCTTTGGCGCTGTGGTCAGGGTGCATCCTGTAGACCTGGGTTCGAGGCAGAATAAGGTCATTGTTCTCTTACTTCACTACATATATGTATGTGTGTATTACAGAATAATTTTAAAAATTGAGCTAAAATTTGGTCTTTATGTCTGTCCTTTATAAAAAAAAAACCTCATCTCATCATCTCTAGCCACTTTATCCTGTTCTACAGGGTCGCAGGCGAGCTGGAGCTTATCCCCGCTGACTACGAGCGAAAGGCGGGGTACACCCTGGACAAGTCGCCAGGTCATCACAGGGCTGACATATAGACACAGACAACCATTCACACCTACAGTCAATTTAGAGTCACCAGTTAACCTAACCTGCATGTCTTTGGACTGTGGGGGAATCCGGAGCACCCGGAGGAAACCCACGTGGACACGGGGAGAACATGCAAACTCCACACAGAAAGGCCCTCGCCAGCCACGGGGCTCGAACCCGGACCTTCTTGCTGTGAGGCGACAGTGCTAACCACTACACCACTGTGCCGCCTATAAAAAAAAAGCTACATGTTGAATTTGTTTTTAATGATATAACCACTAAAGTGATGAAAATAGACAGGACTATTTTTTGTTAGGGAGGCCGCCATAACTCCATTGTGCATGATTTCATTTTCCACGAGCACAGCGGAGGTGTACAAGTGCATGTTATACTAGACTATAGTATATTATGATGGTCTAGCATGACTTCTCGGTCAATTTGCTTGCATTTGTCTGCAAAAATTATGCCAATGCAATATTAGAAAAGGTATCAAAATAATGTAGTGACTAGTTTATTGCCTGTTTTTTTTAATATTTACCTGCTTATCTTCCATCTGTTTGATGCGTGACATGGTATGCTGTCGTGCTGCCGGTGTCTGTGTTTTGTGGTTGTCAAGGTGCAGGCACTTACGGATGTAATCGCAGAAGAGCGACAAGGAGTAGACAGTGTCAGAGCCAAAATGTGAGACAAGAATCAGAGTCGTAGAACTAGCGAGGTTCAGGCGATCTGCAAACAGCGTTAAAGAGAAAAGACAAAGAGCGTAAACAGAAAACAGGGAAGCAAGAATCAGAAGAACGAGAGTCAGTCAGAAAATAACAAGGCTTGGTATGAACTGTAGAAGGCAGAACGATACTTTGCATTGAAGTGGAGTGAGTGAGAGGTTTATATAGGCAGGGGGACTAGTCGGAATAATGCGTGACAGCTGATCTCAATAGTCGGGAGACAGAGGGTGCTGTGAGTTGTGGTCCATGGTGTCCATGTTAGTAGTTTGGACAGGTTCAGCGGGTTTACTGACAGACACTTCTGCCCCGAGGAGCTCCCACTGGAAGCTATAGTCAAGTCAAGTTTGTTTGTATAGCGCTTTTAACAATACACATTGTCCCAAAGCAGCTTTACAGAATCTGAATGACCCAAGACATGAGCCAATTTTATCCCTAATCTATCCCCAATGAGCAAGCCAGTGGTGACGGTGGCAAGGAAAAACTCCCCCAGACAACACGAGGAAGAAACCTCGAGAGGAACCGGACCCAAAAGGGAACCAATCCTCACCTGGACAACAACAGACAACATGACTAACATTAACAGTTTTAACATAAAGTCAGTTTCGTTGATGTTATAACTCTTCATTAATGGAAATTTGAGTGCAAAACTGTTCATGGCAACCACAGTCCCAAAGTTAGCAAGACAACTGTAGTCCTCAGCCACAAAAGCATTACTGTAAGTATCCAGAGTGTCTTCCAAGTGTGACTTTCAACTGTCCATATGGGGCCGTCCTCCACAGGAGCGATGTGATGAGACTCCAACCAGACATAGGGCATCAGGATGGATCAGGCAGGTCCGAGGAGCAGAAGAGGTCAGCACCTCGATCCCAGGATTGACATGTAGCCCAGTCTTTCTAGAACGCCCCCTACCTCTGGTTGCAGGTTTGTCTGGGTGTAGTGCGTGGAATTCTTGCTTGAGGAGTGGCTCTAGGATGTATTTGGCTGGAACCCAGCTCTATTCTTCAGGCCTGTAACCCTCCCAGTCTACCAGGTATTCAGTCTGCCCTCTTCTACATCTAGAGTTGAGGATCTTGTTTACCTGGTAGATGGGTTCATCTTCCATGACGAGAGCTGGGTGTTCTTGGTTAGGTGAGTTCTCAGAGAGGGGCCCCAGGATGGCAGGTTTGAGATATGACACATGAAATGTTGGTGACAGTCTACTGTGAGGAGAAAGTTCTAGCCGGTATGAGACTTTGTTGATGCAGTCCAGTACCTTAAAATGCCAGATATAATGTGGCTGGAGTTTTTTGCAAGAGTTGGGTTCCCTGAGATTTCTGGTTGCTATCCACACTCTGTCACCTGGGTTGTATGTTGGGGTTTCTGCATGATGCATATCTGCATACTTCTTGTACTTGGCACTGATAGTCTCGATCCGTTGGTGGACCTCCTCCCATATGGCTTGGCTGCAAGTGAACCACTCTTCAACAGCTGGAACCTGGCTGGGTGTGTCGTCCCAGAGGAGTAAAGGCAGCTGGTAGCCAAGTATGTACTGGAACGGTGTTAGTTGGGTTACAGAGTGCTTGAGGGAGTTTTGTGCATACTCGGCCCATGGCAGAAAGCATGCCCAATCCCCCTGATTACACATGCAAAATATTCTCAAGAAGCAGCTGATTTCTTGGTTGGCTCTCTCGACTTGTCTGTTAGACTGAGGGTGGTAACCGGAAGTGAGACTGACAGATACCCCTAGTTTTTCCATGAAGGCCCTCCAGAAGTGTGAGATGATCTGAGAGCCTCTGTCACTTACAATGTCTTCAGGGAGACCATAGTATTGAAAGATCTCATCTCATTATCTCTAGCCGCTTTATCCTGTTCTACAGGGTCGCAGGCAAGCTGGAGCCTATCCCAGCTGACTACGGGCGAAAGGCGGGGTACACTCTGGACAAGTCGCCAGGTCATCACAGGGCTGACACATAGACACAGACAACCATTCACACTCACATTCACACCTATGGTCAATTTAGTCACCAGTTAACCTAACCTGCACGTCTTTGGACTGTGGGGGGGAAACCGGAGCACCCGGAGGATACCCACGCGGACACGGGGAGAACATGCAAACTCCACACAGAAAGGCCCTTGCCAGCCATGGGGCTCGAACTCGGACCTTCTTGCTGTGAGGCGACAGCACTAACCACTACACCACCGTGCCGCCCGTATTGAAAGATGTGTTGAAATAATAGGTCTGCTCTTTGGGCTATAGTGGGAATGCCAGGTAAGGGTATCAGCTTGAGGGCTTTGGAGAAGTGATCAGTGGTTACCATAACTGTTGTGTGATTTTATGAGGGAGGAAGGTCCGTGATGAAGTCTATGGCTATGTGGGACCATGCTCTTTGAGGCACCAGGAGGGGACAGAGCTAACCAGTGGGTGGAGTTCTGGGTACTTTGGCTTGTGCACAGCTCAAACATGATGCGATGAACTGGTTGATCTCAGTGAGCATGTTTTCCCACCAATATTTGTTTTGAAGCATCTGATGGGTGCGATGGCTGCCTGGGTGTCCCATGGTGGGTGATGCGTGTGCCCACGTGATGAGTCTGCTTCTGAGTTGCTTGGGTATATATAGTAGACCAGGTGGAAGCTCCTCGGGGAGTTGTTGAGGTTGAGAGTCTCTGATTTCTCTAAGTCCCAAGTGATGAACTGGAGGAAGCATTGAGAAGGGAGAATGGGATGGGCAGTGGAGTCCTGATGAGGGGGAGCAAAGATTCATGAGAGAGCATCAGTCTTAGTATTCTTGGAGCCAGGGCAGAAAGAGATGGTGAAATTGAATCTAGTGAAGAGGGCCCATCTGTCTTGATGGGGGTTTAACCACTTAGCCTTACAGAGATATTCTAAGTTCTTATGGTCTGTTAGGGTTATGAATGGGTAATTGGCACCTTCCAACCAGTGGCACCATTCTTCAAGGGCCAGCTTAGTTGCAAGTAGCTCCCAATTTCCTACATCATAATTTCTTTTTGCTGGTGAGTTTGCTCGAAAAGAAGGCCACTGGATGAAGTTTCTGTTTCTCCCCAAAGTGTTGGGAGAGAACCGCCCCCACCCCTGTGTCAGAGGCATCAACTTCCAGTGTGAACAGCTTGGAAGAGTCAGGATGCTGTAGGATGGGGGCCAAGGTGAATGCTTTCTTGAGATGACAGAAAGCCTCCTCTGCTGCGGGGTTCCATTGAAGGTGCTTGGGTCCCTTCTTGAGGAGTGCCATTAAGGGGGCGGCGATAGAACTGAACCCTCTGATAAACCGGTGATAGAAGTTTGCAAAACCTAGAAAGCATTGAAGTTCTTTGACAGACATGGGAATGGACCAAGACATACCTGCAGAGACCTTTGACAAGTCCATACAAACCCCCTCGGCACTGATGACATATCCAAGGAAGGAAATACGTGTTTGATGGAATTTGCATTTTTTTGCTTTCACATAGAGATCATTCTAGAGTAAGAGTTGTAGAACTGTTCTCACATGCACTCAATGGCTCTCTTCGTCTGGGGAATATATTAGGATGTCATCGATATATGCAATAGCATACTGACCCAGTATGTCCCGTAGCATGTCATTGATGAAGCACTGGAACACGCTGGGTGTTGAAAAAAGACCATACAGCATTACCTGGTACTCGAAGTGACCGGCAGTGGTGCTGAACACAGTTTTCCATTCATCTCCCTTCTTGATCTTGATAAGACTGTATGTGCTGCATAGATCTAGTTTTGAGAAGATCCTTGCTGAACGAAGTTGTTCCAGGGCTGTGGGAACCAGAGGAAGTGGATAAGGGTATTTCACTGATACGTGGTTCAATCCCCTGTTGTCTATACATGGGCAAAGACCCCTGCTTCGTTTTTCCACAAAAAAGAAGCCCACTGAGGCTGGAGCCCTAGAAGGGCGGATGTAACCCTGCTTGAGAGCCTCCTGAATGTACTCCTCCATAGCTGCTTGTTCTTTCTGAGACAAAGGGTATATACGTACCCGAAGTGGTGACATGCCTGGCAGGAGGTCAATAGCACAGTCATATGATCTGTGAGGTGGCAGACCACAGGCCTTTCCTTTGCTGAAAACCTCCTTGAGGTCCAGATAACATTCAGGAACATTGTCAAGGGTGTCAGGCTGGGGGCTCTCCACAGAGGTGGATGTGAGAATGACTTGAGGTCAAGTAATGCAGCCCTGAAAGCATGCAGGAGACCACTGTAGAATATCCTTGTTCTGCCATGAGATGAGAGAATCATGAAGCTGGAGCCAAGGGTAGCCAAGGATAACATCATGACTTACGGTGGTAGTGACATAAAGTGAAATGAGTTCTGAGTGAATTGCGCCCACTTGGATGCAGAGAGGAGGTGTGCATAGAGTGACAAAACCATCTCCTATTGGTCCTCCATCAGTGGTCTGAATGCTGAGTGAACTGTGTGGTGGTGGTGGCAAGTTGAACTTCTGCACGATTGAGTTGCTGATGAAGTTCCCCTTCTGCCCCTGAATCAATGAAAGCAGAGAAGATATGGGTACACTGTAAAAAAAAATCTTGTCAAATTTACAGTGAAAAACTGGCAGCTGTGGTTGCCATTTTTTCACCGTAAAAAATACAGTGACAGTGTATATGGCTTTACGGTAAGGTATATCAACACTTGTAAAAACAACAGTTTGAAAATGTTCAATTTTACAGGTATTCAATGTACAATAATCAATACATAACTGTTAATTTTACGGATATTCATTGTACAATAAACAATGATTCAAAATGATGGTTACAAGCAATGATCTACTAGACAGATATATTTTTTTTTAGAATTTTTTTTGGGCTTTTTTCACCTTTATTGGATAGGACAGTGCAGAGACAGGAAATGAGCTGGAGAGAGAGACGGGGAGGGATCGGGAAATGACCTCAGGTCGGAATCGAACCCGGGTCCCCGGATTCATGGTATGACGCCTTAGTCGACTGAGCCACGACGGTGGGCATTTTTTTATTTTTTTAACAGGGCAATGATGTAATTTTAACTATCACATTCTGTTTTAGTATTACAGTTTGTCTGTGTTTAAACTACAACAATTTGTAAATTCTACAAAAAAATATGATCAATTCAACATATTCTTACTGTTAAATTAACAGTGGTATTTGGTTAGGAGTTTTACAGTATATTGATGTAAATTACACACTGCTTCATTGTTTTTGTATTTACAGTTTTTTTATGTCATGATTTTACATAAATTCACTGTTAATTCTACGGACATTTTTTACAGTGTAGAATTAGCCAACCTTAAAAGAACTGGAACCTTGAACAATTTGGAATTGAACCTTCTTATAGGACTTACGTTGTGTGGAGGACCTTCTTTAGGAGATGAGCAAGGAGGACAAATGGGACAGCTACTGAGCTGATGTTCAGGGCTACCGCAGTAGAAGCATAGTCCCTCTTTTCTTCTTCTGGCACATTCAGAACGAGTTAACCGAGTGTGTGAGACGTCCATGGCAGAACTTTCCTCCGAAATAGGCTCTGGTTTAATACTCTCCTGTAGAGAGGGTCGATGAGCCAAGAGATTGCCTAGGTGGATCACGAGGTTTATGAGAGAATTGAGCATGAGTTCTTCATCACGGCAGATGAGTTCACTCAGAATTTCAGGGCGCAAACCTTGGTGAAATACAGCCTTCAGCATGGGATCATTCCATCCTCTAGCAGCCGCCAGTATTCTGAATTCCAGAGCATACTTGGCCACGCTTTTGGAGCCCTGTGATATGGTGAGTAAACTTTCACCTCCTTCAATCCCCTTGGGTTCGTGGTCAAAAACTCTTTTGAACAGAGTGAGAAATTGTTCATAAGAGCTTGTCGGCTCGCAGCCCTTACTCCAAACCACGCTGGCCCATCGCAGCGCTTTTCCCGTAAGGAAGGAGAGAAATTTGGCAATCTTGTGCTCATCAAATTATGCTAGGTAGAACTGTGAAATACATGGCACACTGGAGAAGGAAGCCTTTACAGGTGAGCAGATCTCTGGCGAACATCTCCGGAGCCGGAAGTTGTTGTGCTGAGCTCGGAGATGACTCAGGACGCATTATGAGGGCCTGTGACATCACAGTTGCTAGCTGGGACATTCTGGTGTTCAGGTTGGCTAGCATCTGCTGATGCTCTCCTAATAAGCGCCCTTGGGCGTTGAGAGCAGTTCGCTTCGTTTCTTCCGCTACATCCATGGCGGCGAAGTATCCTGTCACGGTGCAGGCATTTACAGATGTAATCGCAGAAGAGCGACGAGGAGTAGACAGTGTCAGAGCCAAAACATGAGACAAGAATCAGAGTCATAGAACTAGTGAGGGCCAGGTGATTGGCAAACAGAATTAAAGAGAAAGAACAAAGAGCATAAACAGAAAACAGGAAAGCAAGAGTCAGAAGAATGAGAGTCAGTCAGAAAATAACAAGGCTTGGTATGAACTGTAGAAGGCAGAACGATACTTCACACTGAAGTGGAGTGAGAGGTTTATATAGGCAGGGGGACTAACTGGAATAATGCGTGACAGCCGATCTCAATAGTCAGGAGACAGAGGGTGCTGTGAGTTGTGGGAAGTGTAGTCCATGGTGTCCATGTTCGTAGTTTTGACAGGTTCAGCGGGTTCACTGACAATGGTGAAACAAAGTCGGATCGCGTCTGGCTTCAGTTGTCATTTCTGCCTCATGTCTCGCTTCTTCCCAGTGATTTTTTCATACAAGAAACAATCCACAAAAAAATCTTCTGTAAAATGCTCACTGTACAATTTGCTGCTTTTTCCAGGAGTAAAATTTTCTTGCTTTACTTGATGAAGCCGCTCGGCCAAACGTCTTGGATCCAGGATGGAATGAGGTAGATGTGTGGAATCCTACGTCACACAGTACCACCCTCGTTTTCGTCTCCTAATACAGCCAAGTATCTGGCTAATCCAATATGGCCACATCTGGGGAAATGGCCCAATGGACTGATGTTACAACTTTAACATGTTTTTTAAGCTAAAGTCTGCTTAATTTTTTCATCTTGTATTAATGTATAATGATGACATTTCATAACCCCGTAATTTCAAAATTTCCTGGTTAATTGCTTTAAAGAACATGTTGAATTTTTTTTTTAATTACTTACAGCTACATTACATTTAAACATCCACTCACTCCCCCTAAACATCAGAGAGGACAGATTTGAAAGGAATGCTAACATCACTGATTATTACCTTGTATTGTAATGTATCTTATAGTATAAGCTATTTATAATATTATACAGTATTTATCAATGTGTCATTGTAAATATACTCTCAAATATTTGGTAAAAATGCATTTGTGTTATCAATAGTCAACACATTTTGTCATATTTGGTAAAAATGTCTTAAAATGAAGTGGCAAAATTACACAAACTGCCCAGAACATTATGTTTAATCATTGTCCAGTTGCAGTATGGTGGTCTTCCACTGGTTTCTATATTACTTCCCTCATTTTGTATGCTTTCCGTGAGAGCTACTCACCAAGAAAGGTGAGGAAAAACACATGCAGCTTCTTTCAAGATACAGTACCTTGAAAAAGTATTCATACCCCTTGAACTTTTTCACATTTTTCCACCTTACAACCACGAACTTAAAAGTTTTTTATTGAGATTTTATGTGATAGACCAACACAGAGTAGCACATAATTGTGAAGTGAAACGAAAATGATAAATGGTCTTCAAAATTTTAAACAAATAAAAATCTGAAAAATGTGGTGTGCATTAGTATTCAGCCCCCTGTACTCTGATACCTCTAAATACAATCCAGTGCAATCAGAAGCCTTCAGAAGTCATCTAATTAGTTAATAGAGTCCTACTGTGTGTAATTTACTCTCAGCATAAATATACTTGTTCTGTGAAGGCCTCAGTGGTTTGTTAGAGAACACTGAAGAACAAACAGCATCATGAAGACCAAAGAACTCACCAGACAGGTCAGGGATAAAGTTCTGGAGAAGTTTAAAGCAGGGTTAGGTTATAAAAAAATATCCCAAGCTCTGAACATCTCAAGAAGCACTGTTCAATCCATCATTCAAAAATGGAAAAAGTATGGCACAACTGCAAACCTACCAAGACATGGCCGTCCACCTAAACTGACAGAGCGAGCAAGGAGAGCACTGGTCAGAGAAGCAGCCAAGAGGCCCATGATCACTCTGGAGGAGCTGCAGAAATCCACAGCTCAGGTGGGAGAATCTGTGCACAGGGCAACTATAAGTCGTACACTCCACAAATCTGGCCTTTTTGGAAGTGGCAAGAAGAAAGCCATTGTTGAAAGACAGGCATAAGAAGTCCCATTTGCAGTTTGCCAGAAGCCATGTAGGGGACACAGCAAACATGTGGAAGAAGGTGCTTTGGTCAGATGAGACCAAAGTTGAACTTTTTGGCCTAAATGCAAAGCGCTATGTGTGGCGGAAAACTAACACTGCTCATCACCCTGCACACACCATCCCCACTGTGAAACATGGTGGTGGCAGCATCATGCTATTGGGATGCTTTTCTTCAGCAGGGACAGGGAAGCTGGTCAGAGTTGATGGGAAGATGGACGGAGCCAAATACAGGGCAATCCTGGAAGAAAACCTGTTGGAGGCTGCAAAAGACTTGAGACTGGGAAGGAGATTCACCTTCCAGCAAGACAATGACCCTAAACATACAGCCAGAGCTACAATGGAATGGTTTAGACCAAAGAATATTCATGTGTTAGAATGGCCCAGTCAAAGTCCAGACCTAAATCCCATTGAGCATCTGTGGCAAGACTTGAAAATTGCTGTTCGCAGACGCTCTCCATCCAATCTGGCTGAGCTTGAGCTATTTTGCAGAGAAGAATGGGCAAAAATTTCAGTGTCTAGTGTTGGTAACTCGCCAGCGCCCCCTATAACGATCCCACAATTCCTTGCGTGCTCCACCCGGATGTGACGTAAAGTGGAACTGCTTTAACTGTATCGAGAGCGCCTCGATTCGTGCTCTCGTGTTCTGACTACTGGAGTGGTCGGACGGACTGTAGGCACGCTCGCCTACAGTGTTGAGACTAACCGCTATTGTCTGAGAACAGCCTGTTCAAATTAGTTTCGGCCGAACTTTTGAACGACCCGCTAAGTTTCAGCGATATAGTGGTTTTGATTCTAAACCTTTGCAAAGTTTAACTACAGTTAAGTAGTTTTCCACGCTAAGAGGCATTTGCGGACAGCTTCGCTCCTCTCAACTTTTTCTCGTCGACGCATCACCGGAGGTTTCTCCTGAAGCACCGTGGGCCAGCTAGGCCTCCATCTCCCTGCTTCGTTAGCCGCGGTTGGACGCAACGCGCCGCTAACCTCCTCTCCTCGGACTGCGACCCTCAGCGCGGACATCGGAGAAAGAACTTCCATCGCATTGAGTAGGCACTTGGGCAAATTTTTAATTTGTAGCTTATTCAGATGGTTGTTAGGGTCATGTTTAAGCTTTGAGCTATTTAGCATACCCGCTCAGACACGGAAGGTGTTTGTTTGTTTTTATTGTTTGTTTTGGTTCTGTTTTTTTTTTTTTTTCTTTGAACTTGTTAGACAGGGTATCTTGCATGATATCTTTCCTTAACTCCATTGCTAGCTTCCCTATCTGATTAGCAGCGCAGCGACAAGTTTGTTATTTTAAGCTCCGAGGCTAGACCGCTACAAGGCCTAGTTCTCTCCATCCAACACCTATTATACACACACATACACTCTCTCTCTCTCTCTCTCTCTCTCTCGCGTTGAGTTCTTTGCCTAGATAGTCTGTTGGAAATTGTTGTTAAGTGCAGTGTTTGGATCCAGCTGTAGCGTGGTCAGATTCTCCTTAGCAACTTATTGCTAGCTACCTCAGGGTGATACGCTAGCTGGTAGGCTTGTGTTCTCAACTAGGCCTGCCGGCACCATATTTCCCGACGCCATTTTGTTACCTCCCTCATTGAGTTACCTGTGATACGACACCTAGGCACTGACCGCCATTTTGTTTAAGCATTGCCAGAGTGGCTAGTCATTAGCATCTGCCCACAGATACCTACACAAAGCACACATTAGCCACAGAGCTAATCCTTTGTTCTATTTAGCTAACATTCCTTTGTTTTAGCTAACGACAAGCTAGGTCACACACACACACACACACACACACACACCTAGCCTCACACACACACGCACACACAAGGGATTCTCTTCTTTTTTTCTTCTATCTCTTTCTCTCTCTCTTTCCCTCAAATTTATAGTCCAGGTGTAATTGTTCCATTGTTTTGTCTTGTTATTACCTTTGCCGACATTGAATGTATTTTGAGATTATTATTATTAGTGAGTAGTAGACAAATAAAAGCTAATAAAATTGAATTGCATTTTACTTGTTCCTGTTGTTTATTCACAAGGTCAACTATTTAGAACTCCTTTTTCCTTCAGAATTTAGCTTTTGTATACAACTGGGTTTCCCATCTAATACAGAGCTACCATTAATCTTGAATGTAACCATTCACGGTGAGTATTAAGATTAATAATTTAAGATTTTATGAGACTGATCTTTATTTATAAATTGATTAATTTAATTATCAATTATTACATAATTTATAATTTAATTAATCCCAATTCAACCTACATTAAAGTGGTGCCCCGTGTGAGGAATAGTTTAATGACCTTGTGAATTTCTCAACAATAACTTGTAAACTGCTGTATACCCAAAATCAACTGCCAAGGTATAACACAGATGACTTTAATGGTGAATCATTAACAGTGTGTTAATCACAGAACTGAAATTCAGCTGCCAACCACAGTTAGCTGATAAACTGGTTTAATTGATTAGTACATTAGAGTAATATCTAATCCAAGTACTTAATTAATATTATTAATAATAATCATTATTGTTAACTAATTATTAATTGAGCTAATTAATACAAGTGAAACATTAGTGAAAACAAAGTAGCTAAGAAACCACATCAATTATTTAGCAACTTGGATTAAATTAAATTCTAACCTAATCAACCCCTAGTATTAATTTCCTTTAAGTTAATTAATACATTTCGAACAAAATGTCGCGTTCCCCATCAAGGGAGTCAGAAGGGCCCCTCCTCTCTCTCTTCGACGTTGTAGGCGATTTAGGCCAAGTCCCGGAGGACAGGAGAAATTACTTCTGTGATCTGGACCAAAAGGCTCGCTTTGATGAAATACACATAGCCGTTAGGGAACTTAAGGAGCGTACTATGACTCTCCCAGAAGGGCTACCCAAATTGTTCATGATCTACTATAAGGAAATGGAACATGTGTGTATGACCCTCGAACAAGAGAAAAGAACACTAAAACGACAACTGGCCAAAGCTCAAAGGAGAGCAGAAAGCGCGGAGAGTAGCCTCGTGGGCCTGAGAGCCACACAAGATGAACTAAAGCGCGAAATAGAATACCTCAGAGAAGAAGTGACGCAAGCACGTCGCTCAGATGAGGGATCGGCCAAACCCTCCCAAGAACAGAGTTCCGCTCTGGAGGAGGAAGAACCTGAGCTTAGAACGGTAGATCAGACACCGCTCTCAAGCTCAACTCGCGTGGAAGTTGCGCGATCGCCACCTCGTGGCGCTGGGAGTTTTTACTTTACTCCCCACTACACCCCCTCGCGCTTCAATATCGCTGCAGCCTCTAGCCCGCAGAAAACGCCGCGCTACGTACCCTCAGACTCCTCTGACGGAGAGGCCGCCTACAAGCCGAAACGCAGACATAGGCGATATGAGAGCAGCTCAAATAGCGAAGACAGCGAGGACCCCTACGGGTCAAAATCAAAACGCCTCGTCGCAGAACGCAAAACTAGGATCCGCCAAATCGACGTCCTTGCGAAAGACATAGAGCGTTTTGAGCCGGAAAATCATAGACACCGAAGCGTGAATGATTATTTCCGGGAAATCGAGCGTAGCCTCCTGGACCTGCCAGAGGCTACGTCGCATGAAAAGGCCAGACTAGTCTGGAAAACTTTAGGTAGTGGCGTACGAGCATTCGTTGAGACCTTACCGCAGTCAGTCCTCGACAACTACAAGAAAATACGTAAGTACTTGAAAGAGGAATACTCGTTGTACGAGGACGAGACTGCTGCGACGATGGGTGCCATTCTAATCAGACAGAAACGAAGCGAACACCCTCGCGAGTACTACCGTCGGCTCCGCGCAGCGTACTTTCAGGGCAGAAGCGAGCCCGGGCTAGAGGAAGATCGCAACTTCAAGTCCCTCTTCCTCCATAACCTTCACCCGTGCATCCGTAACCAAGTAACACTCGCGTGTCGCCAGCGCCCCCATACTATGAGAGAAATGCGTCGCACCGCACAACTAACGTGGGAGACGTTCGTCCGACCCACAGACCGCCACGAGGACGATCCCAGAGTCCTCAGTCTATATGAGCAGGAAGGTCAGTCCTTAGGCCTAGAAGGGGGTGAAGCCCCAAACCGCGGGCCCCCTTGGGCGAACCCAAACCCCGGCCACCAGACGTCGAGTCAACCCAAAGGTAACTGGAAAGTTCGACAAGCTGGAGCCAAGGGGGAACAGGGCCCCAACGCCCACGGGCAAGGTAACCGCAAACCTGGCAGTCACGGCCCTAAATCTCAGAATAGCAGACAGTCAAGGCCCCATCGCAACTCCTCTCGAAGGGAGCGGAGCCCTAAGCTAGCTACCGCTAAACAAGCCAACCAAGAGCCGCTTGGGATGGCAGAACTGAGGGCTGAATTAGCATGGATTAAACAAGCCAACCAAGAGCCGCTTGGGATGGCAGAACTGAGGACCGAATTAGCACGAGTTAAACAACTGCTGAGCAATAAGAACAGGAAGGGTAAGCCGAGCAAGGACAGGGACGAACCGTCAGCATGACTAGGCCGGGACCCATCCCCACCACCACCGCGTGTCTACCTCGTGGGGTGGGGAAAGGACCCCTGCCCAATAGGCAGCGATGAGTTGAAACCACCCCCTCCGTTAGTGAAGCCTGACCCGCAGGATGCACCCCTGACGCAGTTTCTTGGAGATTTGGTTAGGAAAGGCAACGCCAAGCGTATCTATACCCCAGTGGTGGTAGAAGGCAACATTTCCCTCCAAGCTCTCTTGGATACCGGGTCAGAAATCACCCTGATGTGTTCCAAAGTCTTCGCAGAGGTTTTTGATGCGCGGCGCGCGCAAGGTAGACCCATCAGAACCGAACGTTGTGACGTCAACTTGGTTAGCTTCACCCAGAATCAAGCCCCAGTAACAACCATTGCATGGTTAGAACTCACATTCCAGGGCATGTCCATCACTCACCCCACTTACATCTGCTCTGTTGGTGTAGAACCGTTCCTCATTGGCCAAGACCTACTAGATAGGCTAGCGCCCCTCATTGACTGTCGTTGTGGGCAACTGTGGGCCCAGGTCGCGTCCCCACAGACCCCAGATCCTCATTGTCACGATCGAGCCTGTTGCGATGAAGTTAGCGTGGAGGCTACTCCACCGATAGCTGAGTCAGGGCAGGTCCCCGAGAACCTCGAGACCACTCCGCTCCACCCTGAGCCGAGTCAAGACGCACCAAACTCAACCGACACTCTTCTCAACCGCAACGCGCTTGATGGCCACCCGTCTTTCCTTTGCTTTCTTGGCGAATCTGCCCCAACCAGGTACTACCCCTGGATATCTGGCAACATTACTGTCAACGGCGTCACGGCACCGGGCGTCAGGTTAGCGCTTTGGTCAGAGAAGTCAGCCATCAGCCAAACGTGGTTTGACATAGTGCGTCAGAGCACTCCTTCCCCTGTCTTTGTGCAGAAGAGCCACCGGCTACTGTCAGCCGAACAACCCCAGAGCCCCATCAAAGCCACGGGCGTCTGCGCCGTGTCGCTCGCCATCGGTCAGAGAGAATTCCTTCATTTCTTGAGTGTCGTCCCCGGACTTCCTGACCCACTGGTCATTGGGGCAGACATCTTGGTCAGACTGGGAGCCCAACTGGACCTAGTCAACCGGGTCATCTGGACCCAAGCCGACGCTGCTAAGCACCCGTTCCAAGCTGACCTGGAACAAATGCGGTCAGGACAAACGATTCCCCAAGCCTGCCATGTCGCTAGCGAATTTGACATCGTCATTCCCGCTAGGACTGCTGGTTCCCCTCTTAAGCTGGTCATCATGAAAGACCAACAGTTTTGTAGCCCCCAGGCGTTCTTCCAGCCTCTCAGATTCTTCATGGAGCTCGATTTAGCTGTGTGTGGGACTCCGCTGCTTGAAGTGAGTCATCGTTCCGCTTACCTCCTGGTTCAAAACTCCACGCGGGACGCCATCACGATCCCCGCCCGTCTGCCTTTAGGCCTTCTGATAGACCAGGCATTCCATGACTTTGAACTCACCATTCCAGTCATCGGTGAGCTGCCAACGCCGGACACTCATTCCGATCCAGTGGAACCTCCCTGGATCACTCTTCCTTTCCACATGATCCGCGTCGAACCTCACGACATGCTTCGCGACGAGCGCATAGTCATGACCAGAACTGACACCCCGAAACACATGCTGGTGTACGCTCTTGCCACGCAATCGAGCAACGACACCCCTGCAACTGAGGTCGTCGATTCAGCTCTAGGTGAACCGTACCCAGGCTTCGAACGAGAAGTTCAACAACAGCTGGTGAAAGCTGACAGCCTGACCACGGACGCCCAGAGACGACAGCTCCGTGAACTGTTCTACGACTTCAAGGCGATCTGGGCGCGAGATTCCAATGACTGCGGAGTCACGGACATCCACACCGTCCGAATCCCAACAGATCCGAACGCTCCACCGACGTTCGTGCGGCAATACAAAATCCCGTTAGCCGCATACGACTCAATACAAGAAACACTGGACACTCTGCTGGAAAAGCAGATCATTCGTGAGTGTAACTCAACTTACAACTCCCCCTTGTGGCCGGTGCTGAAACCGAACGGCAAGTGGCGTCTCACCATTGACTATAGGCAGCTGAACAAGCAAGTGCCCTTGTCAAGATGGCCCATGATCCATCTGGATCAAGAACTTGCCAAGGTGAAGGGTGCAAAGTTCTTCTCCACCGCCGATGTGGCGAGTGGATTCTGGACCATGCGCGTGGATCCAGCTGACCAGCACAAGCTGGCCTTTTCCTTTGGGAACCGCCAGCTAACTTTCAACCGATGTCCGTTCGGCTACGCGAACTCCCCCGCTGAATTCAACATCTTCTTGCATAAGGCAATGAGCGATGCCACAGCTCGTGGCAACTTGATCTATGTCGATGACATCCTCATTAGGTCACAGACTTTTGATGCACACCTCGAAGAGATACGCCATGTTCTGTCTCAGATGTCCAGAGCAGGAGCGAAGCTCTCGGTCACCAAAGGGCAGTGGTGTCGCACCAAAGTTGAATACGTTGGACTGTGCGTTGGGCCAGATGGCATTGAACCCCAGTCGGGGAGGGTGCGGGCTATCCAAGACATCAAAGCCCCATCCAACGTACCCGAACTCAGGAGCTTCTTAGGGGTCTGCAACTACTCCCGACAGTTCGAGGACTACGCGGAGATAGCACGACCGCTCACCGAGCTCCTCCGAAAGGATAAACCCTTCCAGTGGAGTGAGCCTCAAGAACTCGCGTTCAAGAGCATGAAGCAGAAGCTCTGCTCTGCTCCCTGCCTCGCGTATCCCGACAAAGACAAACCGTTCTTCTTGGAGGCTAGTTTCTCCACCCACTGCCTGAGCGCTGCACTGTCACAGCAGCATGACAAAGATCGCCGTGTCGTAGCATACGCCAGTCGGCCCCTCAGTGCTGTGGAGTTTAAATTTTCAGACTGCGAAAAAGCCCTGCTGGCCACGGTCTGGGCCGTTGAACACTTTCGCAGTTACATTGGTGGCCAGAAGGTGGTGATAGAGACCAATCATCAACCGGTCTCGTTCTTGAACAGCCAGAGGTTGAGAGAGGGAAGAGTTTCGAATAGTCGCATCGCAGCTTGGATGATGGCACTACAGGGCTACAACGTCGAGGTGAAGTACGCCCAGAACCACAAGATGGCGCTTGGCCGAGGCCTGGCGGAATGCCAGCATTGCGACTGTGAGAATAGTCCGGATCAAACCGAACTAACAACCGTACCTGCTCTTCCCTCCGACCACCACTACTATGACGAGAACGTCTGCAAAGACCTCCCCACCGCTTACATAGATGGATGCTCATTCCATCATGAACGCAAAGTCCAAGCCGGTGTCGGTATCGTATGGGCGAACGGCCCTATACAAGGGAAATACCAACATCGACTCGGGGCTAAGACTAGCCAATATGCGGAGGTAGCAGCCGTGCTCATCGTCCTGCAACAAGCTGCCCGTGAGAACATCAAGCGGTTAGTCCTCTGCTCTGATTCAAATTATGCCAGGCATAGCTTCGTCTCACACCTTCCCTCGTGGAAGGTGCAGGACATGAAAAACGCAAGGGGCAAGGAAGTGAAACACTCCGAACTCTTCCTAGCATGCGATCGACTCGTAACCGAACAGGGAATGTGCGTCTATTGGAAGAAGGTGAAGGGACATTCTCAAGTCCCAGGACCTGACAAAGTCGGTAACGATGAGGCAGATGGCCTCGCCAAAGCGGGAGCCGTAGACGGCCCCCTTTGGGAATTCCAGCCGTCATGGCTTCCCGAGACGCCACGCCATAACGTAACCGCGATTACTCGCCGACAGGCTAGAGCAGGTCAAACTGACGCAGTACCCCAAGCAGGAACAGTGCAACTCGGCCGACTGCCCCAGGATGCCGACCTGGTGTCTATGCAGGAAAGGGATCCCGTGATCCACCAAATCCGTAAGTTCCTTGCGGACCCCGTGGCGTCCCCAATTTCCCCACAAGAGTTGCAACAGTCCCGAGACTTAAATCACCTTCACAATCTCAAAAACGGCTTAAAACTCGAGAGAGGACTCCTGGTGTACACACCACGCAACCAGGGACCTCCCCGGTGGGTCGTGCCCACAGATCATAGGGGGGTCATGTTGCAGTACGCTCACGACAGCCCGTGCGGGGGCCATAGGAACGCTCAGGCGACCTACCAGACACTCCAACAGATTGTCTATTGGCCCTTCATGATTCAGGACGTTACCGAGTATGTTAAAGGGTGCTTGATTTGCTGCCAATTCCGACCAGCCCAACCGTTGAACCGCGCCCCACTGCAAAGCAAAGGCATCTCATTCCCCTGGTCTAATCTCCAGATAGACTGGGTTGGACCGGTGCCGAAATCGGCTCGAGGTAATAAGTACCTCCTGACCGTCACTTGCGCGTTCACGAAGTGGGTGGAATGCTTGCCCGCCCCAAACGAAACCGCAGAGACCACCGCTCTCCTTCTTATGAACCATGTGTTCAGCCGTTGGGGCTTGCCCCTATCCATTGATTCCGACCGAGGTACTCATTTCACCGCAGAGGTCATGAGAGTGTTGTGGGAGATGCTCGGAGTCGAGGCAAAATTCCACATCGCGTATCATCCTCAGTCTTCCAGTCAGGTCGAACGTGCCAACCAAACCATCGTGAGCATGCTTCGCAAGTATGTTAGCCACCATGGCAAAGATTGGGACATCAAACTCCCTCTGGTGCTGATGGCCATTCGGTCCACTCCTCACCGCACCACCGGAGTCACCCCGTTCGAAATGATGACTGGCCGTGAAATGGTTCTTCCCTTACACCTCCTCTACCGACCAGAGGACCTAAGCGTTGCCACTGCGTACACCGCACACCAGTACGTCACCGACTTGCAACGCCACTTGCAGGCCACATTTGCGTGGGCCCAGGAACACCTTGAAAAGAGTGCGAAAGGACAGAAAGCTTACTACGACAGAAAGGCGACACACCGTGAGTACGAAGTAGGCGACAGAGTCCTATACTTCAATTTCACCAAACCGGTAGGAGTAGCCAGAAAATTCTTACCCCGTTGGTCCGGCCCTTTCGAAATCGTCGGTAAACTGTCCCCCGTCGCCTACCGCATCAAAACTTCGAAGCCCAGCCAGGCGCCTTCGTATAGATGGGTCCATAGCAACCAAATAAAGCTTTTTGAGCAGTCCACACTCCATAGGGGGGTGGACAAACAATAAGTTATAGCCTGCCCAACTTAGTTGCATGCCTCTCAATCCATAAGCGTGCATCTATAAGTAACCACCCTCGTTACCACTCAAATCAGAATAACAAACTCCTGTATGTTGCAGAATGGCCCCTCTCTGGATCCTCGGCATCTTCCTAGTCCTGCAGACCACATTGGCCGGTAACATAGTGGAACCAGGTCCGCCGAGTGGCATTGTTCTCCAAGATGCCCCAGGACTGCTCCTCACCAATTGCCGCGTCCATACCCAGCGCGTGTACACCCGCCTCGATCCTTGGGACGTGTACCGTAAGCATTTTAGATCGCCCACACAAACAAACCTCGAAACCGGGCCTGACTCCGAGATTGGGTCCAACATCGAACACGCCAAGCGTACCACAGTTCACATGCTCGAACAGTTACAGAAGTTCATAGTCACTGAGGAGGAACTCAGCGGCAAAACACGCCCTAAACGGTTCCTCGGAGGACTACTTACTGCTGCATCCGCCATTGGCTCTCTGTTCTCAATGGGCCTCTCTGCCGTTAACACCGTTAGCCTAACCGCGGTCAAACGAGAAATGAACATTCTTAAGGAAGAAATGCCAGAAATCCAGGGTAGACTACTAACTCAACAGGAGGAGCTGCAGGGCCTAGGCAAAACCCTGCAGGGAACCATACTAACCGTTAACATGCATTCTACATTAATCAAGAACACAGTACATGCCGTAGACAGGCTAGCGACAATCATGAGAAGCGAAGTCAAGTACGTCCGAGTAATCCGAGACCTAATGCAGGACCTGATGAGAGAAGTAAGTAGCTCTCTCAGCACCCTGAGTGGAGGTAAAATCCCACCATATTTGATACCCCTCAGCATGGTTGACAGCATACTCCGATCTACTACCACGACTAACGTTTACTCATCACAGATTCATCTGGCTTATAGTCTTGGCAGTGCTATCCCCATTTTTGTGAACCCTCAAAACCTAGAAATAGGCTTCATCCTCAATCTCCCCGTTATTGAACGGCAAAACATATACAGAATCAAATCTGTCCTTAATGTAGGTTTCTGGAACAACGACGTACACGTACGTTTGCAGGCACCTCCCACCATAGCCTATCACGATGACAACCCCTCTATCTACCTCGTCCCTAACTTAGACATGTGCACCTCTACTAAAGATATCCACTGGGTCTGCCCCAGCAATCCCTTTATCCGAGACACCACAGACCGTCTCTGTGGATTGACAAAAGTCCCCGAGCAGAAGTGTGCAGGCAAATTGTCTCTTAAAGATGAAGGAATAGGAACTAGAGTAGAAAGAGCTGGTAATCGGTGGCTAATCAACACTCCCCAAACTGAGATTCTGGTATCATATGATCAACATAACACTGCCACTAGAATGAAGATCCCTAACGAAACCTCTCTCCTAAGTGTCCCACTAGGAGCCACTGTTCACGTGGGTGACATCACCCTCCATCACCTTAGCGCTGACCAGTATGAGACCGAGATAGAAATGCCCGATGCCTTCCCAGGTCACGAACTTGAGATAAACTCCACCCTCCAAGCACAACTACTGCTGGAAGGGACCAAAACCGTGCAATTCAATCTTAAGCCCACTGGCATCGCTACCACTTTCTTGAATAACTGCGCAAACCCTTCGTCCGATCAAGGATCTTTAATAAGCCGAATTGCGCTGGGATTTCTAGCTAGCGGTTGGGTTATCACAGTCTTCATAGCCATCACTCTACACAGGTACATACTGACACTACACCGCAAACTGGACAAAACGATCTACGCACCTGAGAAATTAGATCGTGGCATTGTCCGATTCTCCATCAGGCCTAAGGCCTCCACTAACTTTCTTGAAGAGTAGGCTTGCTAACACGCTAACTAACCCCTCTTTTCCATTTTCCTTTATGGAGTTTTGATTATTTTTGTTTGCTGTGTGAAATATTGTATGTAGAAGGTAGTTAAGTAGCCATAGTGTAATTGTTTTCATGTCCAAGTGCCTATGCTTTCATGCCCAAGTGCCTATGCATCTTATGGACTGTATGAAATGAATTGAACTGTTGAACTGTGTCTGAAAGACTTTTCACAGAAAGGACCCTTGGAACTACCTCATTGTGGAACTACCTCATTGTGGAACTACCTCATTGTGGATTACTAGGGACCGTGGGTCGCAGACTAAAACACCATGTGCCCATAGGGTATCACTCCTTTCAGCGCCTATGGCCAAGGGGGGAATGTTGGTAACTCGCCAGCGCCCCCTATAACGATCCCACAATTCCTTGCGTGCTCCACCCGGATGTGACGTAAAGTGGAACTGCTTTAACTGTATCGAGAGCGCCTCGATTCGTGCTCTCGTGTTCTGACTACTGGAGTGGTCGGACGGACTGTAGGCACGCTCGCCTACAGTGTTGAGACTAACCGCTATTGTCTGAGAACAGCCTGTTCAAATTAGTTTCGGCCGAACTTTTGAACGACCCGCTAAGTTTCAGCGATATAGTGGTTTTGATTCTAAACCTTTGCAAAGTTTAACTACAGTTAAGTAGTTTTCCACGCTAAGAGGCATTTGCGGACAGCTTCGCTCCTCTCAGCTTTTTCTCGTCGACGCATCACCGGAGGTTTCTCCTGAAGCACCGTGGGCCAGCTAGGCCTCCATCTCCCTGCTTCGTTAGCCGCGGTTGGACGCAACGCGCCGCTAACCTCCTCTCCTCGGACTGCGACCCTCAGCGCGGACATCGGAGAAAGAACTTCCATCGCATTGAGTAGGCACTTGGGCAAATTTTTAATTTGTAGCTTATTCAGATGGTTGTTAGGGTCATGTTTAAGCTTTGAGCTATTTAGCATACCCGCTCAGACACGGAAGGTGTTTGTTTGTTTTTATTGTTTGTTTTGGTTCTGTTTTTTTTTTTCTTTGAACTTGTTAGACAGGGTATCTTGCATGATATTTTTCCTTAACTCCATTGCTAGCTTCCCTATCTGATTAGCAGCGCAGCGACAAGTTTGTTATTTTAAGCTCCGAGGCTAGACCGCTACAAGGCCTAGTTCTCTCCATCCAACACCTATTATACACACACATACACTCTCTCTCTCTCTCTCTCTCTCTCGCGTTGAGTTCATTGCCTAGATAGTCTGTTGGAAATTGTTGTTAAGTGCAGTGTTTGGATCCAGCTGTAGCGTGGTCAGATTCTCCTTAGCAACTTATTGCTAGCTACCTCAGGGTGATACGCTAGCTGGTAGGCTTGTGTTCTCGACTAGGCCTGCCGGCACCATATTTCCCGACGCCATTTTGTTACCTCCCTCATTGAGTTACCTGTGATACGACACCTAGGCACTGACCGCCATTTTGTTTAAGCATTGCCAGAGTGGCTAGTCATTAGCATCTGCCCACAGATACCTACACAAAGCACACATTAGCCACAGAGCTAATCCTTTGTTCTATTTAGCTAACATTCCTTTGTTTTAGCTAACGACAAGCTAGGTCTCACACACACACACACACACACACCTAGCCTCACACACACACGCACACACAAGGGATTCTCTTCTTTTTTTCTTCTATCTCTTTCTCTCTCTCTTTCCCTCAAATTTATAGTCCAGGTGTAATTGTTCCATTGTTTTGTCTTGTTATTACCTTTGCCGACATTGAATGTATTTTGAGATTATTATTATTAGTGAGTAGTAGACAAATAAAAGCTAATAAAATTGAATTGCATTTTACTTGTTCCTGTTGTTTATTCACAAGGTCAACTATTTAGAACTCCTTTTTCCTTCAGAATTTAGCTTTTGTATACAACTGGGTTTCCCATCTAATACAGAGCTACCATTAATCTTGAATGTAACCATTCACGGTGAGTATTAAGATTAATAATTTAAGATTTTATGAGACTGATCTTTATTTATAAATTGATTAATTTAATTATCAATTATTACATAATTTATAATTTAATTAATCCCAATTCAACCTACACTAGATGTGCAAAGCTGGTAGAGACATACCACAAAAGACTTGCAGCTGTAATTGCAGCAAAAGGTGGCTCTACAAAGTATTGACGCAGGGGGGCTGAATACTAATGCACATCACATTTTTCAGATTTTTATTTGTTTAAAATTTTGAAGACCATTTATCATTTTCATTTCACTTCACAATTATGTGCTACTCTGTGTTGGTCTATCACATAAAATCTCAATAAAAAACTTTTAAGTTCGTGGTTGTAAGGTGGAAAAATGTGAAAAAGTTCAAGGGGTATGAATACTTTTTCAAGGCACTGTACTTGAAGCCAGACAGCCATGTCTTTTCAAAACTGCTGCTCATGTTGCATCACAAGGCAGTGAAGCATGCCCAGAGGATAGCGCTGTCTACCCTCTTCCACATACATGAGCAGACAGATGCCTATGATTGGCTAGTGTCATTGTAGAGTCCGGGGTATGACTTTAAACTGTAACCGGTGGTGAGTCTCAGGTCCGGGAGGACTTGAGTATTGGGGAAAGTGGAGTTACCCCTTAATCACCGTTGCTCCCAGGTCCACTCTGACCCAGAGTGGGAGTGCCTGCCTGGGTTCCAGCTATGGGTTAAATATTACATCACCAATAAGGTGCTGGCAGCAGGGCACTCTTTAGGGCAATGTGGCAGATGAACTCAACAGGGTCAATGGCACACCACCAGAAGGCACGCAGAAGAGCCACTCAAATGGCCAATGGATGGCATCACTTGGCAAGTCAGTTGTCACTGTGGGGCAACTTCCATACCCATCAGGTCTGTGGCACTTTTGTGCACTACTTGGCATGGGGTCTGGAGGTCCAGAGAAACAACACGATGGGGGCACGACATTGTTTGTCTTACCTTACTGTGCAAGGCACTTTGTTAGGAGAGGAGAATAGTATGCAAGCACTCACGAGGCCAGATGTTCCATGGCGGCTCAGCCAGGCCATTTGTGCCGCCGCTGCGGGCGACTCTGTCGCTCTGGTGCAGGCCTTGCGGCTGTGGCAGCGGGGGCATGGTCAAGCGCCGGTCTGTGACAGGAGGGCGGAGTCAGGGAAGGTAAGTGGCAGAATCGCATCACCTGAGAGCAATTAACCTGTTTGTGTGTCTTCCCAGTGACTGCGCCCTATATCAGGAGGGAGAGCGAGAGCAGAAGGAGCTCAACCCTGAACCAGACGCCGGTTGTGTGTGTCTGTGAAAATTATTGTTAGACTGAAAAGTGTGGCAATAAAGCCAATTTATAAAACCTGATCTCTGTCCTGCCGTCCTCTGTGCTCCACCCACACGTAGGGTCTCTTACAGTGGTGCTGAAACCCGGGACAGTGGAGCACCAAACCAGCAGCCCCATGGAATCCTCCCCGTTCGCCGATCTGGTCCACGCCCTCGCCACGGCTCAGCAAAGCCAGCACCAGGCACTCGTCACGCTCCGAAAGGAGCAGGAGCAGCGCTTCGAAGCCCTGGTGCTGGCCCAGCAGGAAGATCGCGAGGCGTTCCGGCATCTCCTCGCGTCGGCGGGGTCCACCAGCGCTCCGGCCGCGGGCCCGTCTCCCCTCATTGTCACCAAGATGGGCCCGCAGGACGACCCCGAGGCGTTCATCACGTTGTTTGAACAGGTCGCCGAAGCCTCGATGGAGCAGCGTGCGGTGCGCCTCCTCCCCCTGCTCACGGGAGAGGCACAGCTGGCCGCACTACAGCTCCCCGCCGACCGCCGGCTGGCCTACGCGGACCTCCGCCGGGCCGTCCTCCAGCGCGTGGGGCGCACACCGGAGCAACAGTGCCAGCGCTTCCGCGCGCTGCGACTGGAGGAAGTCGGCCGGCCGTTCGCGTTCGGCCAGCAGCTCCGGGACGCCTGCTGGCGGTGGCTGAGGGCCAACGATCGCGACGCCGAGGGAATCGTCGACCAGGTGGTACTGGAACAGTTCATCGTCCGCTTACCAGCCGGAACCGCGGAGTGGGTCCAGTGCCACCGCCCGGCGTCGCTGGATCAGGCAGTCGAGCTGGCGGAGGATCATCTGGCGGCTGTCCCGGCGGCAGGACAGCAGATGGCATCTTCTCTTCTCTCCTCTTCTCTCTCTCTCTCTCCCCCTCCTCCTGTGTCCTGTCCTCGCCCCATTCCCCCTCCGCGGAGGCAGGGGCCGGCACCCCCCTAGCCGGCCCGCCGCACCCGCGGTGCCCTCCCGTTTCTCCCTTCTGTGTCTGTCTCTCCCCCACCTCAGGTGAGTGAGCCCCAGATCACCGGTGCAGAGGGAAAGCCCGGGCCGGTTTGCTGGCGCTGCGGGGAGCCGGGCCACCTTCAACAGCAGTGCACGGCAATGGAAGTGGGTGCGGTGGTTCGGATCCCCGATGCGCCAGAGGCCGCCCTCGATCGGGCCGGAGCGTATCGCATACCGGTGAGTATCCAAGGGGCTACATATCAGGCGTTGGTGGATTCTGGTTGTAATCAGACCTCAATTCGCCAAAGCCTGGTTCAAAACGAGGCATTGGGGGGAGCACAAGGGGTGAAGGTGTTATGTGTGCACGGGGATGTTCACAGCTACCCTTTGGTGTCGGTCCACATTATTTTCAGAGGGGAAAAATTTATAGTGAAGGCGGCGGTTAATCCTCGCCTTACCCACTCTCTAATTTTGGGGACTGATTGGCCGGGATTTCGGGGTTTAATGACACGCCTAGTCGAGAGTGGGTCCTGCCATTTGACAGGGGGAGGTCCCAGTGTCGCTTTGGCGGGAGCAGCTGTCACAGAGCCGTCTACGTCATCTCCGCGTCAGAGTGAGGAGCCGCCGGCTCCTCCTCTCTCTATTGGGGAATCCCTCGCGGATTTCCCATTAGAGCAGTCGCGAGACGAGACTCTGCAGCATGCGTTTGACCAAGTGAGAGTAATCGATGGTCAAACGCTCCAGCCGAACGCCACCCCGTCCTTCCCCGACTTCGCGATTATGAAGGATAGATTATACCGAGTGACGCAGGACACTCAAACTAAAGAGCGCGTCACGCAGCTTTTAATTCCGAAGAGCCGCCGGGAATTGGTATTCCAGGTGGCTCACTTTAATCCCATGGCTGGACACTTGGGGCAGGATAAAACACTAGCCCGAATAATGGCCTGTTTCTATTGGCTGGGGATTCGCGGCGATGTCCGTAGGTGGTGTACGGCATGCCGCGAATGCCAGTTAGTAAACCCAGCGGCCATTCCAAAAGCGCCTTTGCGCCCTCTACCGTTAATCGAGACCCCGTTTGAGAGAATTGGGATGGATCTCGTCGGGCCATTAGATCGGTCAGCACGAGGGTACCGCTTTATATTAGTTCTGGTGGACTATGCAACGCGATACCCGGAAGCAGTGCCTCTGCGCAATATCTCAGCACGCAGTATTGCCGAGGCACTCTTCCGCGTCATCTCCCGAGTTGGAATCCCGAAAGAGATTCTGACTGATCAAGGCACTACGTTTATGTCACGAACACTGCGCGACCTGTATGGGTTATTGGGGATTAAGCCGATCCGCACCAGCGTGTATCACCCACAAACGGACGGTTTAGTGGAACGATTCAACCGCACCCTCAAAAATATTATTAAAAAATTCGTAAGTGAGGACGCACGTAACTGGGATAAGTGGCTTGAACCCTTGCTGTTCTCAGTGCGAGAGGTCCCCCAAGCCTCCACGGGGTTCTCCCCGTTTGAATTATTATATGGGCGTAAGCCGCGCGGCATCCTGGACGTGCTGTGGGAAAATTGGGAGGAGGGACCTTCACAAAGTAAGAACGAAATTCAGTACGTTATGGACCTGCGCGCAAAACTCCACACGCTCACCCACCTAACTCAGGAGAATTTGCGGCAGGCCCAGGAACGGCAAGCCCGCCTGTACAACAAGGGTACGCGCCTTAGAGAGTTCACTCCGGGAGATAAGGTACTCGTACTGTTGCCCACGTCGAGCTCCAAATTGATCGCCAAGTGGCAAGGACCCTTTGAGGTCACACGGCGAGTCGGGGACGTCGACTATGAGGTGAGGCGAACGGACAGGGGTGGGGCGCTACAGATTTACCACCTCAACCTGCTTAAACTCTGGAACAAGGAGGTCCCCGTGGCGTTGGTGTCGGTAGTTCCAGAGAAGGCGGAGCTGGGGCCGGAGGTTCAAAAAGGGACATTGGCATCACGTACCTCTCCGGTCCCCTGTGGAGACCACCTCTCCCCGACCCAACTCGTGGAGGTCGCCCAGTTGCAGACCGAGTTTTCGGATGTGTTCTCGCCCCTGCCCGGTCGCACTAACCTCATAGAGCACCACATAGAGACGCCCCCGGGGGTGGTAGTGCGTAGCCGCCCTTACAGGCTACCCGAACACAAAAAAAAGGTGGTTCGGGAAGAACTTCAGACCATGCTCGAAATGGGCATCGTCGAGGAGTCCTACAGTGACTGGAGCAGCCCGGTGGTCTTGGTACCCAAGGCCGACGGGTCGGTCCGGTTCTGTGTGGACTATAGAAAAGTCAACGCGGTGTCTAAATTCGACACGTACCCAATGCCTCGTATTGATGAGTTGCTCAATCGACTCGGCACTGCTCGCTTTTATTCGACACTGGATTTGACGAAGGGATATTGGCAGATCCCCTTGACTCCACTATCCCGAGAAAAAACGGCCTTTTCCACACCGTTTGGTTTACACCAATTCGTCACCCTTCCGTTTGGGCTGTTTGGGGCGCACGCGACGTTTCAGCGGCTGATGGACAGAGTCCTCCGCCCTCACGCCACATATGCGGCAGCATATTTAGATGACATAATCATCTATAGCAATGACTGGCAGCGGCACCTCAAACATCTGAGGGCCGTCCTTAGGTCACTGAGGCGAGCGGGGCTCACAGCCAACCCAAAGAAGTTTGCGATTGGGCGGGTGGAAGTACGGTATCTGGGCTTCCACTTGGGCAACGGGCAGGTGCGTCCCCAAATTAATAAGACGGCAGCAATTGCGGCCTGCCCGAGGCCCAAGACAAAAAAGGGGGTGAGACAGTTCCTGGGGCTGGCTGGCTATTATCGCAGGTTTATACCTAATTATTCGGACGTCACCAGCCCGCTGACTGATCTCACTAAAAAGGGGGCACCAGATCCGGTCCAGTGGACGGAGCAGTGCCAGCGGGCTTTCTCAGAGGTAAAGGCTGCACTGTGTGGGGGGCCACTTCTACACTCCCCTGACTTTTCTCTCCCTTTTATGTTGCAGACCGATGCGTCGGACAGAGGGCTGGGGGCGGTTTTGTCCCAGGAGGTGGAGGGGGAGGACCGCCCTGTCCTGTATATCAGCAGGAAGCTGCCGGTGCGTGAGGGGCGCTACAGCACCATAGAGAAAGAGTGTCTAGCCATTAAGTGGGCGGTTCTCGCCCTCCGGTACTACCTGCTGGGGCGCCCTTTCACCCTCTGTTTGGACCACGCGCCCCTCCAGTGGCTCCACCGTATGAAAGATGCCAATGCGCGGATCACCCGTTGGTATCTGGCACTCCAACCCTCTAATTTCAAGGTGGTCCACAGGCCGGGGGCGCAGATGGTCGTGGCGGACTTCCTCTCCCGTCAAGGGGGGGGGGAGTCGGCTGCAGGCCGGACGGCCGCCCGGCCTGAGTCGGGCGGTGGGGGTATGTGGCAGCGGGGGCGTGGTCAAGCGCCGGTCTGTGACAGGAGGGCGGAGTCAGGGAAGGTAAGTGGCAGAATCGTGTCACCTGAGAGCAATTAACCTGTTTGTGTGTCTTCCCAGTGACTGCGCCCTATATCAGGAGGGAGAGCGAGAGCAGAAGGAGCTCAACCCTGAACGAGACGCCGGTTGTGTGTGTCTGTGAAAATTATTGTTAGACTGAAAAGTGTGGCAATAAAGCCAATTTATAAAACCTGATCTCTGTCCTGCCGTCCTCTGTGCTCCACCCACACGTAGGTGGGTGTAGCGGCCCATCTGCGTTTCTGCACATCCTAATGAAGCAATCATTATTGGTAGCAATGGACAGCTGACGACGATGACAACGAGTGTCATTGTGATTGACAGTAGAGAGGGAGTATGCCATCCATCTCTCCCACTCAGAGAGTCACAATCTACTAATGGTATGGCGAAAGCTTTCCTTTTGCATCACATGGGAGCCCTGTATTTGACAATACCACTAAATCTGATATGACACAATATGATTTTGATTCTTAAGGCAACAATTTGTTATTTTGATAATACTACTGAATCTGCTCCAATATAATACAAATCCATCCATCCATTATCTACACTGCTTATCCATCAGGGTCATGGGGGAAGCTGGAGCCAATCCTAGATGACTTTGGTTGACAGACAGATACAAATTAATTTAGTATTTTGAGTTATAGGTTTAGAATGTGATGTAGGCCTACCCAGTGGCAGATTTAGGCATGGGCAACATGGGTAGCCACTCAGGGCAGCATCGTGCCAAGGGTGACATGGGGTATCAGCACAAAAGAAATCTGAATTTTGAGATTTGCACAGTCAGGTTTCTATCACTCATTTGCACTTCATGGCAATGACATCATGTCACAGTGTGGATCAATTCACCTGTTAGAGTGGCTCCATGATTTTCGTTTGTGAGCCAGGCAGCCAGGCTACTTCCTGGTCTCCCACTCAGAAGTACAAGAAGGGAAGGAGAGGATGGGGTTGGTTGACCTATGACCTCAGGTCTCCCCACTGGAATCCTGAGGTAGGGGGAGCAGGGAATCATTTAAAGGGCTGATGACACGAACATGACTCTATGCAATTTCTTAAATAAACTATACAACATGGCAAACATGTTAGATTTCTGTTATAATTACGTGAAAAGAAGCTGTTGTTATGCGAATATCCAACTTTTAATTGCACAGCGCAAGAAAACTGGGTCCGTGGCTCGCGGCCATGTTGTGACGTCAGCGGAAGAACACGCTGCGGTTCACTGGCTGTCTACTCAGTGGAAATGGCGCATGAAAACACCGGTGAACTCTCTAGCTCTTCCTCTTCTGGGAGTCTAGAATTGTGTTGTGAGTGGGATAGATCGGAAGAATCAAGTGATGACGAACATGGGTGCATCCAACCGTACAGGTTTGAACCTGTTACTGTGCAATCTGAGAGCGACTCCGACCCCGAGATGGACAACGGACAGGCAGACAGCCCAGCATTGAACACCACAAGGTTGGATAACAAGGATTGGTAGGTCAACCCGTATTTGTTCAAAATGTTACGGAATCAATATTTTAATATTGTGTATTGTTGTCTTGCATGTGTAAACACTGCTTATATCATGTAAGCTGTATGCTACACTGAATACATAGTTCCTAATGGAGCATGCAAACAGCTAACATAATAAGCTTACAACTATGCCTGATCCGTGATACATTTAGGATAATATTGGCAGGCACGTCTTCTAGTTTATGGCTTCTTAGTTTTATCCTTGAATGAAGCAAAATATTTGATAACCTACATCAGCGTAAGCAAATGACAATCTGTAGCCTACTTGTCTGGCTAAGTTAGCTTTCCCTCAGTGTTTGCTTTGAGAAACAAGCTTTCACAAGCAAATACATGACTGATATCACGCCGACTTTATGATTACATTTATGATTATCATGAATGTGTACTCTATGATGTGTACTCTATGAGCGCTCTGGAGCGAGTCACTTCCAAGATGGCCGCGCAGACCGCGGTGTTACTATTTTTAGCATCATGTCGGAGCACTCTATAGCTCTACGTACCTTTATCTTATGTCGTTTCTCAACACATGTTCTGACAGGAGGACTGTCTTTGGAGGAGTCGCCTTGTCCCAGGCGACTGCTGGATCCGGCATAGCTACTAGTAGACCCCCTCCGGAATACTGTAGGCACTGCTGATGGTAGCAGCACACGTTTGTGCTGAACTGAACACCCAAGAGATTCCTTTAAGCTGGGAAGGGTGTCAAAACAATCCAAATCGAAGTGTTCAGAGCACAGGACGGATGTTGGTGAGGGCTCCCACTTGTCACGAGTGCGCCTGACTTGCTTCACCCACTTCGCATGCAGCTCGGGATCTCTGGGAAACTTGAATAAACTTACCACATCCTTGTGGGTTTTGGAGCAAAAGCCGGCAACACAACGCGAAGGCATAATAACTAATATATATATATATATATATATATATATATATATATATATATATATATATATATAATGTATATATATATATATATATATATATAATGTATAATAAAAATACTAATAATGATAAACTGAACACCTGCCGCATCAACAACAAACTGGTAAGTTAGGATGAAGGTTCTTTCGCTGATGTCATATAGCTCCTCCTCCTCCTTCGTCTCCTGGGTGCTGCAGCCCCGTCAAATTTGCCCAAATAGCCGCGTTTTTTATCATAACTTGTAAAATAGGCGCCTTCGTGAATTAATATATGGATCATTGGGAATTACTTTTTATGTTATAAAACATCGCCAAAGATGTCAAAAACGTGTCATCAGCAATTTAAATAGTGCACATATTACTAACGTAGAGTCAAATCAGTCACACTGAAATTCTACCAAATAAACCACAATTCATTCATCCATCATACTGTGAGTACATAGTGTTGCATTTTTTCTGGGTTGTGTGAAATCATTAAGAGTAATATAAAACCTGTCTGGAAACCACCAGGGTGAACTGGTTTAGTCTTGACTCCCGGTTGACAGTCTTGAGCAGTCGGTAATGTCGTGATGCTTGAGTGCCAAATCAACACAAATGGTAAGAAAAAATCTAGAGTCAGACATCAGGAACCCAGTTTAGGAAAAAGAGGAAAGAAGAAGAGGAGAAACATGCAAACGATACATATCTCTTTATGAATATAATATTATGCATGGAATGAAACAGGATAGTTTAGCACTTAGGTTTATTGTTTCTTGCTTTACTATAACACACAGGGCGACAACATCCTTTTTTCTGCTGTGTTTGGTTTTTTTAGAGATTTTTTGGGGGGCTTTTTTCACCTTTATTGGATAGGACAGTGTAGAGACAGGACAGGAAATGAGCAGGAGAGAGAGACAGGGAGGGATTGGGAAATGACTTCAGGTCAGAATTGAACCCAGGTCCCCGGATTTATGGTATGGCGCCTTAGCCACCTGAGCTACGACACCCCTCCATGTTTGTTTTTAATCAAGTTTAAAAATATGAATTATTTTTATTTCACACACCAATTATCTTTCTTTTTTCGATAATTACACTGGGGAACACAATTTATAATCTGTGATTATAATTGTGTGCAAGAAGAAACCTTTATTCATCACATGCACACTTCAAGCACAGTGAAATTCATCCTCTGCATTTAACCCATCTGAAGCAGTAAACACACGCACACACCCAGAGCAGTGGGCAGCCACACCAGAGCGCCCGGGGAGCAGTCAGGGGTCAGATACCTTGCTCAAGGGCACCTCAGCCCAAGGCCGCCCCATGTTAACCTAACTGCATGTCTTTGGATTGTGGGGGGAAACCAGAGCACCCAGAGGAAACCCATGCAAACTCTACACAGAAAGGCCCTCGCCGGCCGCTGGGTTCAAACCCGGAACCTTCTTGCTGTGAGGCGACCGTGCTAACCACTACACCCAGTGGCATGCACAGATAGATACGAGGTGGTGCTCAAGCACCTGCCCCTCTGCCCTCTGTCCAAAAAAGTGCCCTTTTGAATTTTTTTTTTTTTTACAGTTTACTGAGGCCAATGTCGACATGATCTTTTAGAAAAGCTGCGGCATTAAAAGCATGTGTGAAAATAATGTCCCAATCTGTGCCCCCTCCGCACACACACCGGACCTCTGTCTCTCTTGCTCTGTCACGTGAACAAGCGTGCAGTGCATTCAATGTGAGGTTGCAGCAGCATAGTGTCCTGGAAGCCACGGCCTTGTCGTAGCGCAGACAACACATCGGGCAGTCAGCCAGCTCTTCCCCTGCCCCACCAGCCAGGTAACACATGAATCGAGTGAAAATGTATTGTTTGCCCTCTAAGCCCAAGCTGTAATTATTTTGTCATGAAGTAGCCCGTCGCATACAGAAACAACTGCACATAAGTATTATATTTTTTGCTAGACCATTTTCAGATTTAGGAAAACAAAAATTTCTTTTTCTATTTTGTTCAACTAGAGATTCCTGGCAAAGTCAAAAAGCCTTGATGTAATAAATTAACATTAAGTGGTTGTTTTACACCTTTAAAAACTAAAACGGGTCAGTGGCGACCTGAACACAAGAGGAGGGTTAAATCTCAGACTTTTATAATAAGGTGTTCCACATGCGCAAAAAAAGTGCCCTTTTTTTCCCCCCAGAGCACTTGCCCCCCAAAATGTCTGTGCACGCCACTGACTACACCACCGTGCCACCTGTGCAAGTAGTTAAGGTAAAAATTTACGTTTATAGCTCTTTCTGGAGTGTTCAACTTGACTATCGCGTTTGATGCTCCAACAATAGTCAGCCATCAAATCCCATCTACCCTGATAACGTTCTTCCATAACCTTCAAATAGTCTTACTACAGTGGAATTTTGCTTATCTGGAGGGTAAGCTGTGGAGAAAAAACTTGACGTGCTAGAAAAAAAACTGACTGCAATTTTGGAATCAGCATGCCAATTTTAGTTTTAATCAGCATGTGACTCAATAGATTTTTTTTTCAAATTGTTCCCCAGTGTTCTCATTTCATCTCATTATCTCTAGCCGCTTTATCCTTCTACAGGGTCGCAGGCAAGCTGGAGCCTATCCCAGCTGACTACAGGCAAAAGGCAGGGTACACCCTGGACAAGTTGCCAGGTCATCACAGGGCTGACACATAGACACAGACAACCATTCACACTTACGGTCAATTTAGAGTCACCAGTTAACCTAACCTGCATGTCTTTGGACTGTGGGGGAAACCGGAGCACCCGGAGGAAACCCACGCGGACACGGGGAGAACATGCAAACTCCGCACAGAAAGGCCCTCGCCGGCCCCGGGGCTCGAACCCAGGACCTTCTTACTGTGAGGCGACAGCGCTAACCACTACACCACCGTGCCGCCCCTTCCCCAGTGTTATCTATGTTTAATCAAGTACAATCAATTATGATAGACAATCATCAATTGTTGCCGTTGAAACTGATGCATGCAGCTGTAACTGGACACTCAGGTCAAACCAAAATACACGTCACGTTGTTTAACAGTTGTGGTCAGAGAGGACTGTACGGTATATTGCTAGAAATACCTGCATTTATTTACCAGACAGACTCGTCTGTTTTTCCTGCATCAGGGGCGTGTTTAGCCTATTTTTGGGGGTGCTCAAGCACCCCCAAAAACGAGCTCAGCACCCCCTAGCTCAGCACCCTCAAAAACGCTGCTTTTGGACGTAATTTTCAGAAATAAGTGCCCTTGTGCACTGCGCAATGAATGTGTGCGCGGGCGTGTGTGTGTTCTTGAATTCACCTGTTACGTGATAGTTCTATGAGCAGTAAAATCCCTCTCCTCCCTGTGTCCCCTCTGATTGGGTTGCCTGTCCGCGCGAGTGCTTGCTACGACATGGTGGTTTTTTAACTGGATTCCACGCCGATGAGGAACTCGAAGTAGCACCTGAGTATTACTGGCACAGCGAGATGTGAAGGTACGGACTGGAGTTACAGTTGTTAAACACAACACAATAATATGCATAATGCAATATTGATGTTCCCTGGTCTATGAACAGAATGATAAAAACGACATTTATCATCCATAGAGATACTTTTGTGCAGAGCTGTACAAGTGCTACGGTACTAGACCACCGTGTGCTAGTCAATTTTATTTAATGTAACATAGCGTTTACTAATGTAAAATCATAATAATACACACTATTATTACACAATAACAATTACCACTGTTCAAAATGAATAGCTCCAACATTACAAATGCAGTAGTAGGTCTTGTTTAGTTAAAAATATAACGTAAATATTTGTGTCAGTGGTTGTAAATGTGTAGATATCATAGTTTATTGGGTCAGCTTCTGTTAAAACATTGCATAAGTCTAGTCTTGTCTAGTCTAGTCTTCTTGCCTAGTTAAGTCTAGTCTAAATGCGGAATAAACGTGGAAACACTGTCGTTCAAGCCAGGTGCCTCTGTCAGCTCTGGGGGCTAAGCACCCCCAAAGATCAGATGCTAGAATCGCCCCTGTCCTGCATGAGACAATTTGTGCAGATCATCCAGACTGGTCCAGGTTAATGACAGCAGGTTATTCGCATGGAGTCCAAAAAGCTGGAATTTTCACTCCGTTCGTGTGAAAACTGAATGAACCAGTCCGTGAAACGGCAGGCAGGAGGAGCGCGTGAGGCCCGGGACGCCTGTCGGTTTTTTCCCCTCCTCATTCAGACAGCGTGCAGGGCGGAGCTAGAGAGAGAGAGAGAGAGAGAGAGCTGTTTACCGATGCACGCGTCACCACGCCGCACAAAGTGAGCTCGCGCTCAAAGTGGACGGCAGATCCCCGGAATTACAGCGCACGTGAACGCGGACTTTGATTGACTCGTGAACATCTGGAACCCCTGAAACAAAGAAGTGTCCTGTCTCGGCGCGCGCGTGTGTGTTGTTGGAGAGAGAGAGAGAGAGAGAGAGACAGACAGAGAGAGAGAGAGACAGAGAGAGATCTGGAACTTGTGCCACTGAAATGGAGTGAGGATTTAACATCTGTAATTACAGCACTGAGGGCAGATAAATTTGCCGAACTGGGCTGCTCGACTTTTATGAAGTCTGCTTGGTCTTTTGGCAATAATCAGCACCATGGATAACTTTTTTACAGAGGTAAGCTTCTTGTGAAATATGATTCATACATCTGCATCCTCATACAGAAGCTGTTCTGGCAGGCTGGGATTAGAGCGCAACCTCTGGTTTTTATTGCGAAAGAAGAAAGATCTTTCTTTCTTTCCTTTCATCCTCTTCTCATTTATTTCTCAAAGACACTGTGTGTGTGTGTGAGAGAGAGAGAGAGAGAGAGAGAGAGAGAGGGTTGCCGGTTTGATCAGGGTTAAAGAGTTTGGAGCGCTTCCCGGAGGAATTCTCTGGCATTTCCTTACCTTTTCTCCCGTTTCCTCTCTTCCGTCCACCCGCTATTATTAGAAGTAAAACGGCCTGCGCGCTCCGTCTGGATCCCAAACGAACCCGACTTATGATGTAAACCACCCGATTTTAGTTCCCACAATGTGCTCATCCCAGGCACCAGTACATTAGATTAGCATCTGAAAAGCTGTTAATGAACTTGAATGTATATGGTGGGCTTTGGGTGCCAAGAGAAAATGAATTACAGTAGATGCATAATCAGGTAGTAAAGCATGAAATTATTCTTTTGATTGATTAACTAATACAAACAAATCAACTAAACTTGACGAATAGACTGCAATATACTGTATGCTATTATTTATTTAAACATATATTTGATTATTTCTGTATTTAGGTATATACTTATTTCAATATTTATTATTTGCCTTGGTGCGTACCATGGAATGATTCAATCTGTCAGCGTCCTCCATTAAAACCAGTGGGTGGAATCTAACATCAGTTGGATCAACCAGACCGCAGTTCCAACGAAATGATAGGTTACTCAAGCTGGGTTGGAGTCAGCAATACCATATCAAATAGTTTAAAAGAAGAAGAAGAAGAAATATAATTGGAAGCAGCGATTATCAGAGTCCAAGCACTACCCTTCAAGTCGCACTTCTAGTGTATAATTTATGTAAGGTTAGATAAAATACTAGAGGGTAGCTAAATGGATACATTTATCATACTAACTTTCAACTTGACAAACAGTTATTTGATTGTTTTAGTGCCTATTGTTGTGTTCGAATTGGTGGGATGGTTCAAAGTCTTGTACCGTACTGTACATATGTATGAAATTTATTATGAATAAGCAGAATCACTGAGGAGAGATGGCCTTTCTACCTGTTTGGTACATGCGGTCGTATTTGTAAGCCTGTCACAGCCAAACAGTTTTGCATTAACCATCATCTGAAGATGTGATGTTGAGATCGTAAAGATCCGATAAAAATTGTAGATATGCAAACAATTTAGAGAAAAAGAGTGTGGTAGAGCATATCTAAGTAAACAAAGTAAATGGGAGTGAGAGAATGAAAGTCAGGAAAAAGGTTCCAGGAATGATTTGTCTGGCTAAACAGGTAGAGGCCACTGCTTAAAATACAAATGTAACCCTGCATAATACTCAGCGAGTAGTTGTATTACACAAGTCCCACCCCTTAGTGAAAAAAGAACCAATTGCCTTTTGGGCCTATCATATTCTTATACTGACCCTCATATGGATATTGTGTGCTTTGCTTCATTAGTTACAGAGAAACACATATGCACAATAGTCAGTGAGTCAAACTGATAAAGTTATTTTATTCTCATAACATTTCTGTGATTCTGAGTGTATGTGGAGGAGAAGGCTGCAGTACAGCTCACTGTATAATGTTCTTCCACAAGTAGCTCACAATATTGCACAAGATGGCAAAATTTAAAACATCCTGTAGCTTTAAATTTCATTGTCTTATTATCTCTGCCAACTTTGTTGGAGGAGGTTACTGTATGTTTTCACCTTTGTTTGTTTGTTTGTTTGTTGTCTGTTCCCAGCATAACTCAAAAAGTAGTGAACAGATTTTGATAAAATTTTGAGGAAATGTGAGCCATGGGCCAAGGAACAATTGGTTAGATTTTGATACAAATTGGGTTATGTATACAGATCCAGGGGTTTTTTGTTGTCTTTTTTTTTTTAAACTGTTCCCAACATAACTCAAAAAGTATTGAACAGATTTTGATGAAATTTGGTGTACAGCTTTAGCATTGTCCCAGGTTCAAGTGAGTTTGATTTTGATGTTGATAATACAGTATCTTGCAAAAGTATTCATCCCCCTTGGTGTTTGTCCTGTTTTGTCGCATTACAAGCTGGAATTAAAATGGGTTTTTGGGGAGTTAGCACCATTTGATTTACACAACATCCCTACCACTTTAAAGGTGCAAATTGTGGTTTTATTGTGACACAAACAATAATTAAGATGGAAAAAAACAGAAATCTGGAGTGTGTATAAGTATTCACCCCCTTTTGGATGAAACCCCTAAATAAGAGCTGGTCCAAACAATTCACTTCATAAGTCACATAATTAGTTGATTAAGATCCACCTGTGTGCAATCAAAGTGTCACATTATCTATCACATAGTGTCTGTATAAATCAACCTGTTCTGGAAGGACCCTGACTCTGCAACACTACTAAGCAAGCAACATGAAAACCAAGGAGCGCTCCAAACAGGTCAGAGACAAAGTTGTGAAGAAGTATGGATCAGGGTTGGGTGATGATAAATATCCCAAACTTTGAATATACCAGAGAGCATCATTAAATCCATTATAGCAAAATGGAAAGAATATGTCACCAGTACAAACCTGACAAGAGAAGGCCACTCACAGACCAGGCAAGGAGGGCATTAATCAGAGATGCAACAAAAACACCAAAGATAACACTGAAGGAACTGCAAAGATCCACAGTGGAGATGGGAGTATCTGTCCATAGGACCACGTTAAGCCATACACTCCACAGAGTGGGACTTTATGGAAGAGTGGCCAGAAAAAAGCCATTGCTAAAGAAAACACATTTGGAGTTTGCCCAACAGCATGTGGCAGACTCCCCAAACACATGGAGGAAGATTCTCTGGTCAAATGAGACTAAATTCGATCTTTTTGGCTATCATTCTCAATCCAATTGAGAATCTGTGGTATAACTTGAAGATTGCTGTACACCAATGCAACCCATCTAACTTGAAGGAGTTGGAGCAGTTTTGCCTTGAGGAATGGGCAAAAATCCCAGTGGCTAGATGTGCTAAGCTAATAGTGACATACCCCAAGAGACTTGCAGCTGTAATTGCAGCAAAAGGTGGCTATAGTCTACAAAGTATTGTCTTTGGGGGGAGAATACCTGTGCACACCCCAGATTGCTGTTTTTTCAACTTAATTATTGTTTGTGTCACAATAAAACTATAATTTGCACCTTTAAAGTGGTAGGCATGTTGTGTAAATCAAATGGTGCTAACCCCCCCCCCAAAAAAAAAAAAAAAAATCAATTTTAATTCCATCTTGTAATGCGACAAAACAGGACAAACACAAAGGGGAATTAATACTTTTGCAAGACACTGTATGTGTCTTGGCAGAGAGATACACTCAACCGAGTGCTTTTCTATTTAATTTTGTCTTACTGTTCTGTAATTCAATCTGTCCTACTTGTGGAATACTATTTTGACTCCTAGCGTAGTTAATGTGCTTTTGGATGTAGCCAGTTATTCCACTATTAGTGTTGTATGGATGGCTTTTAGCTTACTTGCTATAGCGTGAATGATCAGTGAATATAAGGGTGTGCCACAGTGATGTAAACACCAGGAAAGTTTCTCTGAGTCACCTGTGAGCTGTTCATTACGCAGCTGTTTTTTTTTTTTTTACCTGTCGAGTTTGACGAAAATGTGACGTGTTAGAAATTACTGTATTTCCCAATCCTTTCAGGTAGCACGGAACTAGTGTCTTTTACCGAGAACTGGAATGTCACCAAACATGAAGCTAAAAGCCTAATTTTGGTTCACTTGTTCTTTGATGAATAGTGAAATGGTTCCTGTGCACTCAGGCTTTGCTTGCTAGTGTCAAATATCATCTGGCTGCTGCCTATCTGCTAAACACAAAAGAGCCTTTAGTCTTAAAGTGAAAGGGCAAAGCATGCAGAAGCCAGTTCCTCACAGGCATGTGCATTTATATTATGTGTATGAGAATTGTTTAGGGTAGCGGTTCTCAAAGTGGTGTCTAGAAACCCTGGGGGTCTGTAAAAAAGCTAATAAATTGTACCTTTTAGTGGAAATACTTGTCACTGAGGTTGTCCTTTAAAGGATATGTGTTTTTGGTATGCTCTTTCTCCTTGAACAGTGAATGAAGTGTGCGTTTCAAAATAATTTTTTGCATATTTATGCTGTTTGTACCTTGAGGAACAAGCATACAGTTATCGATATATTACTCTTTCTTTTGACCGTGTATCTTATTATTTTAATAGCATGACAGTGGAGATCACTATTAACTACAACTGCTAAAAGTGATAAAATTGTTTGTTATAATCCTAATTGTCTGATCACTGGAAAGAAATGCTTTTGAAATTATGCTAGAATTGCATTGTTTCTTCAAGGAAGATATTTACTTGCTAATCTAGAGCTTGAAATAAAAACAAGTATAAGAATTGTTAGCTCAAATATGTCTGTAATTTTAAATATGCATTTTCAAAGAGAATAACTGGGTAGTGAATGTGAAAAAAGTTCTTGAATAAAAAGTTCTAATGGTCAAAAGCTGGATTATAGGCTAGGAAAATTAATCTGTACTGTAATCATATTGGGTATTTAAGGTGGCATACTTTTTTTTTTACACTAAAATCAATCCGTAATCTTGAGAACGTCTGGTTTTGGGAATGTATAGAAAGAGATTGAGGTAGTAGGATTTACAACAAAAGGACAAATGTGACTTCACTGAATTTTCCAGCAGTAAGCTCACTATCAAATCATAGCGAATTTAAATTGCTCATTGCTTCAGCTTCGTAGTTCCTGGTTGAACACCTCTAAAGCGTTTAAATAAATATTTATTAAAAAGAGAGCCAGCTCCACGCCCAACAGGTATACTCATTCGCCTGGAGAGCTTCTGGTGTAGCTGTATTTGTGTGTGCTTGTGCAGCTGCGTGTAAGCACCTGCATTTTTTAAAATTTGTTCTTGTGTGTGTGTGTGTGTGTGTGTGTGTGTAATAGAGGTGACTCAACACAGTTTCTGTTGCTATCTGTGGAGGCTGTACCTGCTCTCCTTTAACCGTCATGGCACAGTTACCTGCAGGCAGCCAATCAGTACACAACATTAGTTTGACTGACAGCTGTGATCAAGTGAAATAAAAACATCCTGAACACGTACGTCTCGAGCAAATGCAAATTTGATTTCAGCCGGTTTTACTTTGAGATCGTTAAGCTTATTGTTTACTAAAAGGTGGAGGTGTGCAATAATTTACCTGCAGCACCAATCTTTGTGCTTTGTCTTCGAAATATCTTATGCTTTGTAGAGATGTGTTTGAGTTTCAGGAATGCACAGTTGTGCAGTATTTAAATGAGCATGCAAAGTGTGTTTGGTAGCAAAACAAGAGAAAAACAACATAAAACACATCCTTGTACCACAGTGCAGATGAATTCTCAGTTCAGTAGGTGTGTATTCATTTTCTGTAACAGCAGCTGTGATGATATTTCTTGCTGTTAACAATAATGATGAGGTTGTACTGTATATTAATGCACAAGTTATTATTATGATATTATTTCTTTAGTAATGACTCATAGACAGGGACAGGATCCACATAATCTAAACCTAATAATAAATGAATTTAAACACTTTGTTGATTAACAAAGAAAAAAAAGTAATCGTTGATGTGAAGCTTTCTGTTAGGACACGTTTATGTCTGATTTAGGAGTCCCAGGCGTCAGCACTTTGTAACAATGAGTAATTTTTCCGACACAGGAGAGTCTTCAGGATGCAGGAGTTTGGCAAGCTGTTTTGTTTTCCTCTCATTAACTCAGTCACAAGTCAATGATGATGTATACTAGGCATGTAATGATTCACCAAATTCACGACTCGATTCGATTAAAAAATTGAATGAAAAATGTTATTACCAAAAAAAAAATGCAACATTTAGTTTCCTATTCTTTATCAACTTAAATATTAATTTTGTTAAATAAATAAATAAATAAATAAATAAATAAAACAACTTTTGATGAATTTTCTTAATAACCAACAATAATGATTTACCCACATTTGTAAAGGTTGCAGTAAAATATAATGCCCTATTCACTAAAATATTCATTTTATTAAAAAGGAAAAGCGTTAATAACATGTAGGCCTTTTCTTAATAAACTTTTATGCACATTTGTACGACCTCCATTTGCTTCTTCGTTCTTTAGCTCTCAGCAACCTGTAAAAAAGAGAGCTCTGATTTCTTGTTAAATCTGTTTGTGCAGTGCATCACACAACAGCTCTTTCTCATTTTAGATCTGTTTTTTGTGTGTTTTTACAGCATTAGAGCTATGTTACTTCCACCGATGGTGAAGTCACGTTCATTCCCGATATTGTACATTATTATACGTACAGAGCACTTTTTCGATGGAATAAAAACACGTATTCTGTTCCCTTGTAGCGGGTTTCATTCATTTAGTTCCATGCAATATTGTTAGCGTATCGCTGATCCTACATGTATTACGTCACTCTACCCAATGGAGAATGAGCATTGAATATGGTTTACAATATTGCATGGTTGTCAAGACAACATGACGTCACACATCGGAACTGATGTGAATATTCAATGAGAGTTTTCTGCTGTGCATGTGAAGAAGCATTTCTTTGTTTGCCAGGAAAGAGAAAGACGTGTTGAGCACCCGAAAAGCTACCAAAACTTCATTAGATATTCTTCACACATATTTACGAGAGAAAAACATACCAACGAACATCGACAAACTGGAAAAGAGAGTGTGTATATTATAATAATAATAATAATAATAATAATATTGGCTGGCTTTTTTTCATGGTATATCAGATATATTCCATTCAGCTAGCATGATATTGAACAAGTCAAAGACTCGTTCAATATCATGCTAGCTGAATGGAATATATCTGATAGACCACGAAAAAATACAGCTATTATTATTATTATTATTGCACCCTCTACTGTCTGAACAACAAATTTACAGGAAAAACAAAGAGATTATGCAGGCTAATAATAATCATGATTTATTTTTTATTTCATCAATTCGAATTGTCATAAATTTGTATCGTGGTTTATTACCTCACCCCCTAGTGGGACAGCGAGGTATTGTGCTCACTCTGTGTGTGTGTGTGTGTGTGTGTGTGTGTGTGTGTGTGTGTGTGTGTGTCCTACCCCAGATTTTCGCTCATAACTCAGCAACGACTGGACGGCTTGACATGAAATTTGTTGGGCTGATGTATCATGATCATAGGAACTCATTCAATTAATTATGTTGTGGTGCGAAGAAAAAAGAGAAAGAAAAAGAAAGCGTACTTTCACACATATATTTTCCGAACAATTATGCTTTACAAGAAAAGAATGAACTATGATTTGTACAGATCTGTTTAATAATACAAGCGCTGCACTGCCTGTCTTTAAAGGAAATTCGCAGAACCTTTATTTTTAAATACATTTCTGAGTGGATAGTATATCCACCCTTGACTCTTGTATGCTGCATAAATGGGAATAAAAATATATATATTTTTGAGAGTTAAAATTGACTGCAAAGTTGGCATTCGAGCTGCCCTGCTGAGCCAGCCAGTCCTGAGTCTGTGACATCACAACAGGAACCAGTTTTAAGGCCGAGGGCTTTGACAGCTATAGACCAAAGTCATATAAATAAAAATTTATGGTGAAAGTAAGAAATACTGTTACCAACTTGCTCAACTAAGACTGATTTGACTGCATTGATTGTGGGTTGACTCTCATTAAAACAGGATAGGTGTTATAACTTATGCAACATACATGTACATGCATGCATTTTCATTGATAAAATGTAAAAGGTTGATTAAATAATCAGATGAACTGAGACAATCACATTCTGAAGCAAATTAAATAATCTTATACCGGTAACTTAAACACACAATACAAGTTACATGTATTAATCTAAATGCAGGTAAACAACATGTTTTTGTTGTTTTATATCCAAATGAGAGTCAGAGCTTACCCGTCTGTGTTCTCACTTCTTGAAGGCCGATTGTTTTGAAACAATCTGACTTTCAGTTGTTCATTCAGTTCTCTGTTCATTCACTTCTTCCACGTAAGGGTGAGATGGCGGCAATATCTAGTTTAGAAATAAGACGGCTGGTCCACTCTTTCTCCACTTTTTCCAAACTGTGTATTCCGCCATTACTGCTTGGCTCAGGCAATTACTAAAACTCGGGACGGAACGGAACGTCACCGGTTTTAGCAACAACCACGGGGAGGTCACTGCCCGAGTGATATGTCCCGTCCCGTTCCGTCCCGGGTTTTACCAACAACCCTTGGCTCACTCCAGGAGGACTGGTGCAACTGAACTTACTTTCCGTTTAAAAAATAATAAAATAAATACTTTCCTTTTCTTGTAGTTTTATTTAATTGTTGGTACTGTACGCTCTTTCAATACGGGCTTATAGCCAACGCTCCTCAACAGATCAGAGGTCTCGTATGAGTCTTCAGTAAAATGTGCAGAGCAGAGGAGAGGCCACTTCGTAGCCGCCCAATGTGCCTGTGAACAACTCACAAAACACGTCCAAATCTTTGCAGTTTGAACATTCTTGGGCCATGAATGCAACATAAATCCACCTTCTGTCGTGTTGCTGGCACATCTACGTGGCATGGCGATAAATTAGCTCAAAATGGAAGATCGGAGTTGCAGTCAGCTCTGTGTTTTAGTATAGCGGAAATGGCGATGAGACCGATAGACTTCCTGCTGTGACGTTACGGACGTCAAGGTCATTCACTCAGACCACTACCTATATGAATCACTTTAATTGTAAAAATTACTATGTTAGATTTCTTGTTAACGCTTAAAACTATTCCTGTGCCATTCTTGAGGTCTCAAGGCATTTATAAACGAAAGTGAGGCCATGGTTCTGCGTATATGCTTTAATGATGCCCTTGAAAATTGATAAAGCAATGTATCGTAACCATACAAAAATTATATTCAGTTGGAGTAATGGAAGAAACAAATAAGTCAAGTTTATTTGTATAGCACTTTTAACAATAAACATTGTCGCAAAGCAGCTTTACAGAATTTGAACGACTTAAAACATGAGCTAAATTTATCTCTAATCTATCCCCAATGAGCAAGCCTGTGGCGACAGTGGCAAGAACAAACTCCCTCAGATGACATGAGGAAGAAACCTTGAGAGGAACCAGACTCAAAAGGGAACCCATCCTCATTTGGGCAACAACAGACAACATGACTATAACATTAACAGTTTTAACATGAAGTCAGTTTCGTTGATGTTATAAACTCTTCATTGCAATAAGAAAATAGTGCATGAATATAATCTGAATGACCAAGCCAAGAGGAAATCATCGTTATGCTGCAGGGGTGAGGTCTGCTATCTCTGATTGCCTTGTTGCCACATGATATGTCGCTAAATTCCTAAGGTATACTGTAGCTACTATAACATAAGTGATAACAGGAACTGACCTATCCTTATTAAATGTAACTATAACTGGGTACAAAGCAGGGTTTATCTTTCATTAATGAGTTAAACGTTGTAATCATTGACAGGTCACTGTGGTAGGAGGAATAACACACTACAGTCAGTCCATGCTGTTATCTGAAAATAATCCACTTTGAAATGTGTCGATATTGTATCATTAGTTGTTGAGATTAAGGTTAGGGTCAGACAGGCCATAATCAGCAACAATAGTACACAAGTCAACAGAATTACCCCGTAAAGATAGTAATACGAGATGTGTGTGTGAGAGAGAGAGAGAGAGAGAGAGAGAGAGAGCGAGCGAGCATATGCCTAATCCTGTAGCTCAGCAGACAGATAATGTGTGTCAGTGTGCCACTTTGACTACGTGTGTCTGTGAACTGGTCAATGAACGTCGTGTGCGTTTGTCTGGATGTTGTAACAGGCGATGTTGTAGTGCTGTAATACAGTTGTCATGATAGACAACGTTAGCCAGAGTGACTCTCACTAAAGCTGCAAGTCAGTGGAAAACAGAAACACATTCATTCTTTTCCATCATTTTTCTTCTCTCTCGCGCCAGCTCTCCCACCCTTTCTCTCACTTCCTGCAGAGCTGCTGTTAACATTCCAAGAGTCTCTGAAACTGCTGTTTGGCCCCAACACACACACACACACACACACACACACACACACACACACACACACACAAAAAAAAAAAAAAACCTGAGGGAGTGAGGGGTTTAGTTCCTATAGTACCTGCTGTACCCCGTACTCAGACATGAAACATAATCCCTCTTGTTATCCTCCCATGCTTGGTGAGCAAAGTAAAACACACACACACACACACACACACACACACACACACACACACACACACAGAGAGAGAGAGAGAGAGAGAGAGAGAGAGAGAGAAATCACATCTATGACCCAGTCCTATTTACTCTGCCCTTACTAATCTTTTTAGCTTCAGGATACGTGCACACACACACACACACACACACACACACACACACACACACACACACACACACACACACCCTAACTGTCAGTAGTTTACAACTAAGAACTCAGAAACCAATTAAATTATCAATCATTTCCAAGAAAATGAGAAAAATGGGAAACGATGGAGAGAAACTGTGGTCGGTGGTCGTTATTGTGATTGTGGAATACATTGGCCTTATCTTGTATGTCGTGCATATTTATTTGCTTACTCTGATAAACTCATAGCTGAGTCATAGCTGTGGTTGATTTGATTAAAGTGATTATAGCGAGGACAGATACAGTAGTCGTTGTTGTGACCTGTGATTATTTTGACCAAAGCCAGCTCATGGTCCTGAAACTCAAAGCTTCAGTCATCAGTGTCTCAATAAAGAAATAATTTTTAAATCCATTAGGTTGGGATCTGATGATGGTGAAGGACATAGCATAAGATTTACACCAAGCTGGGGTCATCCTGGAAGAACTCACTCCCAACAGGATAGAAGGGTTTCATCATAGGCTAAAGATGACACCTGCTTTCACTAACACACACACACTCACATGTACACATACACAGACACACACACACTAACACATACACACCTACACTCACATGTATACACACACACACACACACACACACACACATGCATACACACGCATGCATGCACATGCGCGCACACACATGCATACACGCGCGCGCACACACATATATATACACACACACACACACACACACAGATGCATGCTCACACACACATGCATGCTCACACATCACACATATGCACGCACATCAGGGGAAGCCATGGCCTAATGGTTAGAGAAGCAGCTTTGGGACCAAAAGGGTGCCGATTCAATTCCCTGGACCAGCAGGAATGGCTTGAGTAAGGCGCCTAACCCTCAACTGCTCCCCAGGCTGCTCTGGGTACATTGTATGTCCTCTCTGGATAAGAGTGTCTGCTAAATGGCATTAATGTAATATGCGTGCACGCGCACACACACACACAGCCTGATGAGCTTCACAAGAGGACAAGAAGATGTGTGTGTGAGAAGGTGTTACAGTCGGTTTTGTTTCAGTTTTATTCAGCCCTTGCTGCATGTCTCCTTAAAAAAGTGTGTCTTCACACTCATCAAAGTAAATTCAGATCAGGCAGAACTGTTTATTTAATGAGAAGTTCAATAAAGAACAAAAAAACTTACAAAGTAAACAAGCGATCAGTCATTGTACAGACATGTCATATGGTCACCATGTGGGACTCCGGTGTGCTGGTGAAGCGTCAGTGGTGTAAATGAAGCAGCTGTTAGCTTCACCTTCTCACAAGAGAAACATGAAACACATGAAACACTGCTAATGAGATACTGATGGGTTTATTTGTGTGACCTTTGAGGTGCAGGAGGTAGAGGAGTGTCACATAAAGGTAGGCTGTACTTCAAACAGACAGGACAACCTTATAAAAACACATTTCTGTCACACACACACACACACACACACACACACACACACACACACACAGAGTGAAGAGACTCAGAGAGGTCACAGAGTGTGTGAGAGACAAACTCTGGCTTTTAAAGCATGCAGGAATCTTCTCATATTAATATCCTGTGTTTCTGTTGACTTTAACGATATCTGAGCCCTCTTTTCCTGTCAAGAACGAGAGAGGGAGAGAGAGGTTTATGATGTAGAGACAGAGAGTGTATCAAACACACAAGCCTTGCACACATGATGGATCATGTGTTTTTAATGCATGAGAAAAGAATGGTTTCAGGGATCACACAGACGTGTGCACACACACACACACACACACAAATAAGAGGTAAAATAAGATTGCACTGTATACTGTGTTTGTGTGTGTGTTCTCATGATTGTGTGTTTGTAAATTAGTGTGTGTGTGTGTGTGTGTGTGTAGCACTAAGCAGTAAAGAGATTACAAAGTAGCCCTAACTCCTTTCATCCCTAAATCCTCTACAACATGGCTGGCCTCTTTACCCGAATATTATTTTAACAGGTCAGGAGCTAAACACAATACCTCAGTCTCAAACACGCGCACACACACACACACACACACACACGCATTGATCTTCAAAGGAATAGAATTTTCAAAAGGGTATTACAATCTTTTTTTCTGAACATAAAAAGTACTTTTCTGTGTTCACTCAGGAAGAGTTTGATGATGTTTTAGTTGGCGATTGATGACATGTTTGATCCTGTGTGTGTGTGTGCGCAGAGGTAGATTCAAGGATTTTCTCCATGAGATGTGATGGTTTCTGTTGGTTAGTGCACTTTGCTCTGACTGAGATCCATCCTTGCCTGAAATTTCTCTGCCAGCCAATCAGCCACCACCAAAACAGGAAGTTTACTTTTGATGCATTCGAATGAATCACATGTACCAAGCAACTTAATTACACCCAAGGATTTCTCTCTTGCACACCAATATACAACAATACACAACCACACAACCGAATGTTGAGGCATGAGGTTCTTTCAGTCTAAATGTAGTTTCTCTGGAATTCTGCCTCTCTAATTCAGTCCCACGTGACCGACACACGCTCGCTGTTCGCTCAGGAAGTGTGTCTGAGTGTTTTAGTTAATGGTGCTGAGCTGTTGGAGTGTGTATTTTGTGTGTGCTGTTTAAATTGGAGAAGGAGATGGCAGGATGTTTTGATGTTTCTTCCTGCGTGACTTCCTGAAGGAGAAGTCCCCCAAATAAAAACAAGAAAAACGCATCAGAGGGAAGAATGTTCATTAAAACATCATAATCCTGTAAGACTGACTATGTTTCTAAACTGTACTAATCACAATAAAGATTTTTTTCTGTAAATTACAGATGGTTGAATAAACTTCCTATAATTATAGCAGGCTGAAGTTAATGATTTTTCTGCATTTTCTGTTGGCGCATGCAGTACATTGGGAATGCATAGCTCTAAGGCATATGAGCTTTTGTGTGTGTGTGTGTGTATGTGTGTGTGTGTGTGAGAGAGAGAGAGAGAGAGAAATGGTTCCATAGTTCAGTATTTGTTTGGAGACAAGCATTAGAAAGTAAAGCTGTTCGAATGTTGTACTACTGAGACAAAAAAGTGGATAATAACATGACTCAAAGAGTTACCATGAATCAGTGCAGTCTAACACAAAAATAGGTTTCAGCGTGCATTCGAGAAGGTTCTTTGGTTTGTCATTCTCTTTTAAAACTGAAGCCTTTAGAGAGGATCTGTTGTGAAAAACACTTTTTCAGTGCTTGTGCAGACAGTGCAGAAGTCTTAGGCACATGTAAAGAAACGCTGCTGACCAAAAATGGCTTAAAAATAATGAAATGAAATGTTTCAACATTTAAAAAAACTATAAAAAGCAGTAAGCCATAATTTAAAAAAAACAGCACAGTGTAGTGTATACCTGTAGGATACTGTACTCTATCTTTGCTGGAGTTTTATGTTGAGGCACATTTTCACTTTCCTTGTTCAAAGTGTAATGATAAGAAATATTTTATATATATCCATCGATTATCCGTAACTGCTTATCCTGTTCAGGGTCGCAGGCAAGCTGGAGCCTATCCCAGCTGACTATGGGTGAAAGGCAGGGTAAACCCTGGACAAGTCACCAGGACATTGCAGGGCTGACACATAGACACAGACAGCCATTCACACCTACAGTCAATTTAGAGCCACCAATTAGCCTAACCTGTATGTCTTTGGACTGTGGGGGGAAACCGGAGCACCTGGTGGAAACGCAGACACGGGGAGAACATGCAAACTCCACACAGAAAGGCCCTCGTCAGCCACTGGGCTTGAACCCAGAATCTTCTTGCTGTGAGGCAACAGTGCTAACCACTATACAACCCCAATTCCAAAAAAGTTGGGACAAAGTACAAATTCTAAATAAAAACGAAATGCAATGATGTGGAAGTTTCAAAATTCCATATTTTATTCAGAATAGAACACAGATGACAAATCAAATGTTTAAACTGAGAAAATGTATCATTTAAAGAGAAAAATTAGGTGATTTTAAATTTCATGACAACAACACATCTCAAAAAAGTTGGGACAAGGCCATGTTTACCACTGTGAGACACCCCCTTTTCTCTTTATAACAGTCTGTAAACGTCTGGGGACTGAGGAGACAAGTTGCTCAAGTTTAGGGATAGGAATGTTAACCCATTCTTGTCTAATGTAGGATTCTAGTTGCTCAACTGTCTTAGGTCTTTTTTGTCGTATCTTCCGTTTTATGATGCGCCAAATGTTTTCTATGGGTTAAAGATCTGGACTGCAGGCTGGTCAGTTCAGTACCCGGACCCTTCTTCTACGCAGCCATGATGCTGTAATTGATGCAGTATGTGGTTTGGCATTGTCATGTTGGAAAATGCAAGGTCTTCCCTGAAAGAGACGTCGTCTGGATGGGAGCATATGTTGCTCTAGAACCTGGATATACCTTTCAGCATTGATGGTGTCTTTCCAGCTGTGTAAGCTGCCCATGCCACACGCACTAATGCCACCCCATACCATCAGAGATGCAGGCTTCTGAACTGAGCGCTGATAACAACTCGGGTCGTCCTTCTCCTCTTTAGTCCGAATGACACGGCGTCCCTGATTTCCATAAAGAACTTCAAATTTTGATTCGTCTGACCACAGAACAGTTTTCCACTTTGCCACAGTCCATTTTAAATGAGCCTTGGCCCAGAGAAGACATCTGTGCTTCTGGATCATGTTTAGATACTGCTTCTTCTTTGAACTATAGAGTTTTAGCTGGCAACGGCGGATGGCACGGTGAATTGTGTTCACAGATAATGTTCTCTGGAAATATTCCTGAGCCCATTTTGTGATTTCCAATACAGAAGCATTCCTGTATGTGATGCAGTGCCGTCCGAAGATCACAGGCACCCAGTATGGTTTTCCAGCCTTGACCCTTACGCACAGAGATTCTTCCAGATTCTCTGAATCTTTTGATGATATTATGCACTGTAGATGATGATATGTTCAAACTCTTTGCAATTTTACACTGTCGAACTCCTTTCTGATATTGCTCCACTATTTGTCGGCGCAGAATTGGGGAATTGGTGATCCTCTTCCCATCTTTACTTCTGAGAGCCGCTGCCACGCCAAAATGCTCTTTTTATACCCAGTCATGTTAATGACCTATTGCCAATTGACCTAATGAGTTGCAATTTGGTCCTCCAGCTGTTCCTTTTTTGTACCTTTAACTTTTCCAGCCTCTTATTGCCCCTGTCCCAACTTTTTTGAGATGTGTTGCTGTCATGAAATTTCAAATGAGCCAATATTTGGCATGAAATTTCAAAATGTCTCACTTTTGACATTTGACATGTTGTCTATGTTCTATTGTGAATACAATATCAGTTTTTGAGATTTGTAAATTATTGCATTCCATTTTTATTTACAATTTGTACTTTGTCCCAACTTTTTTGGAATCGGGGTTGTATATATATTGTGCAGAAGTCTTAGGCACACATAAAGAAATGCTGCTGTAGGCCAAAAATGGCTTAAAATAATGAAATTAAATGTTTCAACATTAAAAAAAACTATAAACAGCAGTAAGCCATAATAAATGAAACAAAGTCAGTATTTGGTATGAGACGACCCTTTGCTTGAAAAAAAAATGTACAATGGTGTCTCAGGTACAATGAGTGCAGTTTTATATGAAAATGAGCTGTAGGTTTTACTGAGCATCTTGCAGAACCAGCCACAGTTCTTCTGGACACTTTGCCACACTCGCTTCTTATGTTGCAGCAAAACTTTCATTATGTTTTCCTTTTTAATCTAAAAAGTGGTCTCTTATGTAATATGCTGCTCAGATACAATTTTTTTTCTGTAACATTTAATTTTGTGCTGAAAAACAAACATTTGGAACTTGAAAATGTTTTTTTACTGACCCGATAATGTAGAAGTCATCAAATAAAAATCGACAGTGGTGCTTGAAAGTTTGTGAACCCTTTATAATTTTCTATATTTCTGCATAAATATGACCTAAAACATCATCAGATTTTCACACAAGTCCTAAAAGTAGATAAAGAGAACCCAGTTAAACAAATGAGACAAAAATATTATACTTGGTCATTTATTTATTGAGGAAAATGATCCAATATTACATATCTGTGAGCGGCAAAAGTATGTGAACCTTTGCTTTCAGTATCTGGTGTGACCCCCTTGTGTAGCAATAACTGCAACTAAACGTTTCCGGTAACTGTTGATCAGTCCTGCACACCGGCTTAAAGGAATTTTAGCCCATTCCTCCATACAGAACAGCTTCAACTCTGGGATGTTGGTGGGTTTCCTCACATGAACTGCTCGCTTCAGGTCCTTCCACAACATTTCGATTGGATTAAGGCCAGGACTTTGACTTGGCCATTCCAAAACATTAACTTTGTTCTTCTTTAACCATTCTTTGGTAGAATGACTTGTGTGCTTAGGGTCATTGTCTTGCTGCATGACCCACCTTCTCTTGAGATTCAGTTCATGGACAGATGTCCTGACATTTTCCTTTAGAATTCGCTGGTATAATTCAGAATTCATTGTTCCATCAATGATGGCAAGCCGTCCTGGCCCAGATGCAGCAAAACAGCCCCAAACCATGATACTACCACCACCATGTTTCACAGATGGCATAAGGTTCTTATGCTGGAATGCAGTGTTTTCCTTTCTCCAAATATAACGCTTCTCATTTAAACCAAATAGTTCTATTTTGGTCTCATTCATCCACAAAAACATTCTTCCAATAGCCTTCTGGCTTGTCCACATGATCTTTAGCAAACTGCAGATGAGCAGCAATGTTCTTTTTGGAGAGCAGTGGCTTTCTCCTTGCAACCCTGCCATGCACACCTTTGTTGTTCAGTGTTCTCCTGATGATGGGCTCATGAACATTAACCTTAGCCGTTGTGAGAGAGGCCTTCAGTTGCTTAGAAGTTACCCTGGGGTCCTTTGTGACCTCGCCGACTATTACACGCCTTGCTCTTGGAGTGATCTTTGTTGGTCGACTACTCCTGGGGAGGGTAACAATGGTCTTGAATTCCCTCCATTTGTACACAATCTGTCTGACTGTGGATTGGTGGAGTCCAAACTCTTTAGAGATGGTTTTGTAACCTTTTCCAGCCTGATGAGCATCGACAACGCTTTTTCTGAGGTCCTCAGAAATCTCCTTTGTTCGTGCCATGATACACTTCCACAAACATGTGTTGTGAAGATCAGACTTTGATAGATCCCTGTTCTTTAAATAAAATAGGGTGCCCACTCACACCTGATTGTCATCCCATTGATTGAAAACACCTGACTCTAATTTCACCTTCAAATTAACTGCTAATCCTAGAGGTTCACATACTTTTGCCACTCACAGATATGTAATATTGGATCATTTTCCTCAATAAATAAATGACCAAGTATAATATTTTTGTCTCGTTTGTTTAACTGGGTTCTCTTTATCTATTTTTAGGACTTGTGTGAAAATCTGATGATGTATTTATGCAGAAATATAGAAAATTCTAAAGGGTTCACAAACTTTCAAGCACCACTGTATAACAAAGTTTGTATGAAAAAAAAACAGGGGGCGTAAAACTTTTGCACAGTAGTGTACATTTGAGTATCTGGAGCCTACCAACCTACAAACTCTGAAATAAGACACACAGTCAGTTTCTTTTTGGCTCCTATTTCGGAAAACCTGCTTCAACAAGCCATTCAGATTTGGCTCTCCTTCCTATGTCACAAGGGAAGCTCATTACAATTACACCGCCCCCTCATCTGAGTATCTCCACTCGTTGTTGAGAACCACCTTTGTAAGTGAATATTCATGAGGAAAGTGCTATCTGATTGGCTGGTGGACAATGTGGGTTTGGTGAGCAGTACCTACCTGTACCTGTCAAATCCTCCTTCAGCAATCTTGTTGCCACGGAGTTGCATTGCCAAATTGCTTCTGAATCAATGCGGCAAAAACAGATTTTACTTGCGTCTCTCTCTTTGCTCGTTCAATCGACACTTTCAGCATCTCATTAATCCATGAATCACGATGGTATGGTTTCTTGGTTTTGGCAAACAACATTTTCTTTGTCATCATAGTATTGGAGCCATGACATATATGTCCAATATATTTCAGGTATTGTCCTCTCACACCATTTTCAAGGTGCTTTGATTTGGTGATGGCAAGGATGTCTTCATTTCTGTATTTTAGACTGAATTCCTCTTCTTCTGCTCCTTCTGATGTTGGACGTCTAGCCCAACCTCCTTTAACAAGGTTTCTCAGCATCTCCATCCAACAACTGTTTAGTTTTTTCATGTGAGCTTCACCGATGTATAGTGTTTGTGTACCGTATGTGAGGCAAGATCGTACACATACCTCCAACATTTTCATTCTTGTTCCCATATTTATCTTGTGATCTTTAAAGACATTTCTCATTTCATTAAATTTACCTAATGCTTTCAATATATATACCATATAGCTCAGTGTAACTCCCAGCATCTTTATTACTAAGCAATAGGCCATTTGCAGGAATTGGTCACGTGTCAATTTTCCCCATAGCAACAAGCCTGTGGTGGGCAAGCTAACTTGACATTCCTTGACAACCATAAGAGTTTGACTGGCAATGCAAAGCAATCCATTTCTATAATAGCTGTTTTTACCTTTTCTACTGTCTTTTTTGACCCGAATTTTCGTGTGTACTTGGAAAACGTTTGTGGTTTTAACTTCTGTCATAAGTTAAAGCGAATCACTGGCCGTAAAAGAGAGTTTTTTGGACTCAAGTTGGTCGCTGCCGAAAGAAATTCACGTGCGAAATGGCGGATTTCTCAGGTATGTTTATAACTTAGAATTTCTCCTTTTCTACCTTTATCATTCACTTAATGTGTGAAGATTATTGAAAATAAATACAGATATATCAGTACCACAAAAAAACTTCGCATCGCCAGTCAAACTCTTATGGTTGTCAAGGAATGTCAAGTTAGCTTGCCCACCACGGGCTTGTTGCTATGGGGAAAATTTACACGTGACCAAATCCTGCAAATGGCCTATTGCCCAAGGGATATGAATTCACTCATGTTTTCAATAACATTATCACCAATTGACAATAGAGATGGCATTTCTGCTGGTTGGCTGTTGTTAAAGACCTGTGTGTTGTCTTTGAACACGATATCGTTAATCCAAACCTTGAACATATATTATTCAGGATAGTCATTATCTTTTCAGCTTATGTGATACTCTTACAGAATAGTACAAGATCATTGGCATATAGTAACAATCTTATCGGTTCAACACCATTCAATTTCCCTGCTTTTCTTTCCTCCCTGTTTGAACAGAAGTGAGGTATTGCTGGGTTTCAGTCATGTGACATTCTTAGTGGTTTTACCAGAAGTGAAATAACTGGTGATCTAAATGGCTGCCGTAGTGCAAACAACTAGCAATAATTTATCAGAGTATGCTCGTAATCTAGAAGCCATTGCTCGCTTTAGATATATTCAGAAGATTGCTGTGTGCAAGGGAATCGACCCCTACAGTCTGGGAAAGAAGGATTTGTCATACGATCTCGAAAACTACCCTGCAGTCAAGTTCCCTGACATCTTGAACTATCTGGTGTTGCAGACGTCCTTCTACACCGCAAAACAGATGAACGCGTGGAAGAGTATGGAGGCTTACAACTTTTTTGTATATGGCTGGGTAAAGGACCTCAGTATCAAGTCGCTGCCAAATGAATCCTGTATTGTTTTTGCCCGTGTAAGTATGTTTTTTTAAAGCTTTTCATTCGCGTCTTTACAACGAAGCGCTGCAAGTTGAAGTGTAAACAAACAATAGTTTGTTTGATTCTCACTTGTGTTGGCTCCTATCTCTCAGTTAAATCATTCACAAAGATCATCAGAAACCCCTTTAAAGACCTGGATCTTAGTGAAAGATGGAGAAGTGATCACGGTGCATTGTAACTGTATGGCTGGATAAGAATTTTGTCGTGACCTTCATGCATATGGACTTTGTGAGGCGTGAGGAGTAAACAAAGAAACAGCTGGGGACTTTAGCGCTTCATGACTATAAAAAGTACCATAAAATAACGACACCTAGCAAGAAAAGTACGTGTAAAACACTTAAGACATAGCTGAGAGGGATATACAAATCTTTCACCAAGTGATCACTGCAAACTCGAGCATGATTCGACTTGGCTCCCTTCGATTTCAGTGAGAGGTTCAAAAGCTACCTTTCTCGACGTCTTTTTGTGAAATCTTGTGTTTGTTCACCCTTTTTTATTAGTTCATGGGGAACCCAAAGAAACTTTTACCAGTTTCACAGTTTGATCGATTCGAACAACTTAAAACAACGCAAGTGTAAGGCATTTTTCATGCGAGCAATACACCTTCTCCGTACAAACGCTTTGTCAACTGAGCTTTGGTAGACCAACTAAAGTTTTGAATAACTGATGAGGCGGATGTGACGTGACTTGAAACCCAGCAATAATATACTCAAATTCTATTCCCCATCCGTCAGGAAATTGCTTATCTATCACTCATGACTCATTATCATTTAAAGGAACAGACACAATCAAATCAGCAGTTTGGAACAGGGCTGTTTAGAAAGGGTGAAAAGGTGCTGGAGTGCTTTATCCTTGTCATATTTTGACCAAAACATGTCACTGACATTTCATTAAGACTAGGATTCTGGAGGGCTGTGAGAATTTTCATCCCAAGCCAAAGGGGGTGCCCCTCCTCTTTCTCCCAACACAAGCTTACCCCTCCCTTTTCAGTGCAGTTATCACCAATGCACCTTACATTGTGATGCAAATGTGAAAATGAGCGCCTGTCAGTTTTAGGCTACGTTTACACTAGACCGTATCTGTCTCGTTTTCTTCGCGGATGCACTGTCCGTTTACATTAACCCCCCTGGAAAAGCGGGGAAACGGGAATCCGCCAGCGTCCACGTATTCAATCTAGATCGTATCAGCTCCGGTGCTGTGTAAACATTCAGAATACGCGAATACGCTGTGCTGAGCTCTAGCTGGCGTCTCATTGGACAACGTCACTGTGACATCCACCTTCCTGATTCGCTGGCGTTGGTCATGTGACGCGACTGCTGAAAAACGGCGCGGACTTCCGCCTTGTATCACCTTTCATTAAAGAGTATAAAAGTATGAAAATACTGCAAATACTGATGCAAATACTGCCCACTGTGTAGTTATGATTGTCTTTAGGCTTGCCATCCTTCCACTTGCAAGTAATAAGTGATATGCGCTGGGATCACACACACAGCGGCTCAGTCCCGAATCGTGGCTTGTTCACTTCACTCGCGCACTCTGTGAGCTGCGCAGGGCCGGAGTGCGCACCCTCCAGAGGGCACTCGCTGTTCAGGGTGGAGTGATTTGGAGCGCAGGATGCCTGCGGAGCCGAGCGTATCCGCGTATTGGTGTTGCTGTGTGCACGGCTAACGGTTTTAGTGTAAACGCGAATCATTTTAAGAACGTTAATCTGATGATCCGCTGATTCGACGTAATGTAAACGTAGCCTTAGCAAAGCAGCACCTGAGAAAGAGAAAAAAACTAGTGTGCGTGTATTTGACACAAGCACGATACATGGAGTCTTGCAGATCGTGTAATGTTCAAGAGAGACAGTATCAAGTGGTGTAAAAATAAGTCTGTTTTTATGCAAGAATAAAAAGGAGTAAATAAAAAAAATGCCGTTTTAGGATATTTAGTGAAGGAGACAGTGTGGATGATAGAAAATCTCATCTCATTATCTCCAGCTGCTTTATCCTGTCCTACAGGGTCGCAGGCAAGCTGGAGCCTATCCCAGCTGACTACGGGCGAAAGGCGGGGTACACCCTGGACAAGTCGCCAGGTCATCACAGGGCTGACACATAGACACAGACAACCATTCACACCTACAGTCAATTTAGAGTCACCAGTTAACCTAACCTGCATGTCTTTGGACTGTGGGGGAAACCGGAGCACCCGGAGGGAACCCACGCAGACATGGGGAGAACATGCAAACTCCATGCAGAAAGGCCCTCGCCGGCTACGGGGCTGAAACCCAGACCTTCTTGCTGTGAGGCGACAGCGCTAACCACTACACCACCGTGCCGCCGATGACAGAAAATAAGAATTAAAAAAATATTAAATTCAAGTGTGGACTGTGTGAAGTCCAAATTGATGGTAATAAAAGACGAACACTAATTTATATAGATTTAAAAAATATGTTAATGTTAAGTTCAAGTGAGGCAGTATCAGACAATATGCAGTGTTATGCATGAGCATGCTAAATTAGCCCCATTTATTGAACATGCTCATATTTTTGATGAACTGAATCATGAATCAGTTTGCAACAAATGAACATGAACGTGAGTGGAGATCACTGGTGAGATTGAATAATGCGCTCCTTGTCTTGGCCAATGTTGTCTTATGGCAATGCTCTCTAATGCACTGGTTGTGACACGACTGATTTGCTTATATCAGTAAAGTGGACTCAATGAACATTCTAATGGAAGGTGAAATTTGAGATTTTAATCGATCAAAAATTTCACATTCAGTACAGCTCATTTAAAAAATTTGGAAGAAATGAACATGAACTTGACCAGTTCATTTTGGAACTGTGAACTATGAACGTGAACTAGTTTATTTTCCTCTGTGTGAACTGAACTTTGAACTAGGGAATATTTTTACCTATTTTTAATAGGTAATTTTTAAAATTATTTTTTAATCTATTCTTATATTCCATCATCCACACCATGCTAAACATACTAAAGCATGCATACATCAATTCTGAGCAAAATGAATGAATTCACACACTCAAAAAAATAACTTGCTCAGTGAACGTAATAAAATTATGGAAAATATTTCCACCCAAGTAAAATGTGTTAACTTAGCCAGAAACAATTTTGTTGAGTGACCTAAATGTCAACCGTTACATGTTAGACTTAGGTTCATGTAACAGACACCCATGTTGTTGTTTTTTTGAGTGCAGCAACATTTGAATCAATTTTTATTGTTTTATTCTTGCATTAAAGCACACTTATTTTTACACCATCTGATACAGTCTCTCTTCGTCATTACACATTCTGCATATCGCGGTTATGTCAGGCACGCACACACACACACACACACACACACACACACACACACACTGTCTCAGGCCCTGTCCACACGGCAACGGATTCAGGTGAATCTGATAAAATTGTTTATCGTTTCGGCCTGGCGTCCACACGGCACCGGCGTTTTGGGTGCCCCAAAATGATATTTTTTGAGAACGGGTTCCAGAGTGGAAAAATCTGGCAACGGCGCCGTTGCGAAGTCGTCTGGATGAGTAGAACGGATTTGTTTACAATGACGTCACAACCACATGATTAGAACAAGCAGCACTCTCACTGTTTTGTATGAACCACTGCATTGCATTCACTTTTGTATACAGCTTTTCTTTTAAATAAACAAGTAACTGAACCATTTCTTGAATTTCTTTTTTTTATTGGATAAGACTGCTTTTCAAAATGTTCACACACAATATAAAAAGTTATATAAATTATATAAAAATTCTTTTCAAAATGTTCACACACAATAAGAAAATTAAGTTATATAAAACTATCCACACTAATAAAACTAATTTGTACACACAGAAGGCACGATTTCCTCGCGTAGTCGCAGCCATCTTCTTGTTGTTGTTGTGTGTTTGTTCCTGTGAGTACTTCACGCCGGGTAGAAGAAGGGGTTTATGCGCATGCGTCCTACTTCTTCTATTGTTCTGGTGTCTCCGATGGGACCGTCTTACAGCGCACGTAGAGGTGTGGCATGTGTATTGCATCGTTTTCAGCAAGTGTTGTGTTGCCATATGTACCTGATATTTTACTGATCCGTTGCCCATGTGGACGCGATATTTTTTTTTATAAAATCTCATTGCCGTTGTCGTGTGGATATAGCCTCAGGTGCTGCTTCACTCAAACTGACCTGCACTCTGCATTTGCATGACAATGTAAAGAAAAATGGGTGATAATTGTGCTGAAGAGGGAGGGGTGAACCTGTATGGGTAGTAAGAGCAGGGGCACCCCTTTGACTAGGCAAGAAAATCTCTGGAATTCTAGTGTTGAGACCTCAGTGAACTGTGTCAACTTGTGGAAAAGGGGTATATCACCTTCAAATCTTGGACACACAGATTGTTCTTTGTAGGACTCTTCTTGAAATCTAGAAGCATTAATCATCGTAAGAAGCTCCTTTTTTGAAGAGTGATACAATTTGTCATTTTGACAGAGATAGAGTGTGAAGGCTTGGATTTTACTCTTTATTCTGTAACAGTGAATAAGAAGACACTTGGACAGCTGGAAAATATGAGGATATGACATGAGAATATGATTTTTTTGTGTGCGTGTTAACACAAATCGACTTTTATGAGTGACAGGCCACATGAACAAAAATACATGCATAATAACGTAATAAACCCCTTTATTGCAGATGAGTAGTGTGTGTGTGTGCATGTGTGTGTGTGTGCACGCTCACAGTTTTGCCAGACAAAACCTTTAGAATATCTTGGGTTTCTTATGGATTGTTACAGTTTAATCACTAAAGAGATACATAATGCAAAATGAAAGAAGAAAAAATATTAAAGAAGCATTTCAGCAAAGGTCTAGATCTCTATTTAAACACATAATAACTTGCAGATTTCAGTTCCAAATGAGACTCCAGCATGAGTATTTAACTCAATGGAGGTAAGTTACATCTATAGAAAAAAGGCTCATATACAGTGTTTATATAAGGTCGCTGGTTCGATTCCCTGGACAAGCAGGAATGGCTGAAGTGCCCTTGAGCAAGGCACCTAACCCCCACTTGCTCCCTGGGTGCTGTAGTGTAGTTGCCCCCTGCTCTGGGTATGTGTGTTTGCTCACGTGTGCATGTATTCACTGCTTCAGATGGGTTAAACGCAGAGGAGGAATTTTGCTGTGCTTAAGTGTACATGTGACAAAAATAAAGGCTTCTTTTTCTTCTAATGACAGAATTGGACAATATACAGTTTAACATATAGTATGTTGCTCTCAGTGCCTTTTTTGAGTCTTCAAGGTGTAAATATAGACTGTGTCCAGTAAAGTGAAGTCAAAAATATTTTTAAATTAATTCAGACTTGTTTCTTATTATAATTTTCCAATGTAGAGTAAATGTAATGAGCCCAATGCTTAAAGCTTTACCACAGTACAACACAGTGTAGTGTAGTTCATGCCTGTAGGATAAACCTGTAGGATACTCTATCTTTGCTGGGAGTTGTGTGTTAAGACACATTTTCACTTTCGTTGTTCAAAGTGTAATGATAAGAAACCTGTGTGTGTATATATATATATATATATCTCATCTCGTTATCTCTAGCCGCTTTATCCTTCTACAGGGTCGCAGGCAAGCTGGAGCCTATCCCAGCTGACTATGGGCGAAAGGCGGGGTACACCCTGGACAAGTCGCCAGGTCATCACAGGGCTGACACATAGACACAGACAACCATTCACACTCACATTCACACCTACGGTCAATTTAGAGTCACCAGTTAACCTAACCTGCATGTCTTTGGACTGTGGGGGAAACCGGAGCACCCGGAGGAAACCCACGCGGACACGGGGAGAACATGCAAACTCCACACAGAAAGGCCCTCGCCGGCCCCGGGGCTCGAACCCAGGACCTTCTTGCTGTGAGGCGACAGCGCTAACCACTACACCACCGTGCCGCCCATATATATATATATATATATATATATATATATATATATATGAGTGATTCCACGCTTATGGGTACTGAAATGGGGACATGAACTTATTTTTAAAAATTCACCTAAAACCATTTCTTTTTTTACCATCAGGTCACAAAACATGTAATCTTTAATGAATGATATGTTAAAAGATAACTTTAATTTTCTGAGATGTAATAAAAACATATTTATATGCCAAAGTCAAACCTATGAGTTCCAAAATGATGTCTGTTACATTACTTCTGTTACGATTGTCCATCTCGCGTCTGTTACAAATTAATTACAATCTAGCTATATACCATGTTAATCTTATTGAAAGAATGTGTATGTTTATTCTACTACACATGTTTATTAATTATATTTGCTAAAACATCACCTTCCTATGTTTCAAAAAGTAATTCTACATTGTTAAAATTGAGAATATATATGTCCACAACACTTCTGTTACGTTCTGACTTTGGCATATAAATATGTTTTTATTACATCTCAGAAAATTAAAGTTATCTTTTAACATATCATTCATTAAAGATTACATGTTTTGTGACCTGATGGTAAAAAAAGAAATGGTTTTAGGTGAATTTTTAAAAATAAGTTCATGTCCCCATTTTAGTACCCATAAGCGTGGAATCACTCATATATATATATATATATATATATATATATATATATATATAGTGTTGTGCAGAAGTCTTAGGCACATGTAAAGAAATGCTGAAGACCAAAAATGGCTTAAAATAATTTAATTAATTATTGCAACATAAAAAAACCACACTATAAATAGTAATCAGTAAGCCATAATAAATTAAACAAAGTCAGTATTTGGTGTGAGACGACCCTTTGTTTTCCAAAAAAAAAATTGTCACAGGTATAATGAGTGCAGTTTTATAAGGAAATGAGCTGTAGGTTTTACTGAGCATCTTGCAGAACCAGCCACAGTTCTTCTGGACACTTTGACTGTCACACTCACTTCTTAATTTTGCAGCAAAACCCAGTAGCCTTCATCATGTTTTCCATTTTAATCTGAAAAGTGGTCTCTTATGTAATATGCTGCTCAGATACAATTTTTTTTCTGTAACATTTAATTTTTTGCTGGAAAATGAACATTTGGAACTCTAACATGTTTTTGTACTGACTCGATAGTGTATAAGATCAAATAGAAATTTATAGCAAAGTTTGTATGAAAAAAATAGGGTGCCTCAGACTTTTGCACAGTACTGTATGTGTGTTTATATATATATATATATATATATATATATATATATATATATATATATATATATACCTGCGATATGACCTGGCGACTTGTCCAGGGTGTACCCCACCTTTCGCCCGTAGTCAGCTGGGATAGGCTCCAGCTTGCCTGCGACCCTGTAGAAGGATAAAGCGGCTAGAGATAATGAGATGAGATATATATATATATATATATATACCTGCGATATGACCTGGCGACTTGTCCAGGGTGTACCCCACCTTTCGCCCGTAGTCAGCTGGGATAGGCTCCAGCTTGCCTGCGACCCTGTAGAAGGATAAAGCGGCTAGAGATAATGAGATGAGATATATATATATATATATATATATATATATATATATATATATATATACCTGCGATATGACCTGGCGACTTGTCCAGGGTGTACCCCACCTTTCGCCCGTAGTCAGCTGGGATAGGCTCCAGCTTGCCTGCGACCCTGTAGAACAGGATAAAGCGGCTAGAGATAATGAGATGAGATGATATATAAGAGCAAGGTTGGTGGAAATAAAGTACAGGAACGTAGGGTTTATGGGAACTACTTTTTTTTTAAGGGTTTGTTGATTGTATCCACAAGCCAAACATCTCAAAAGTGTCCCACTTGCTCGAAGGTATGTACATTACGATGAGTTAATGATGTTTTGGCTCAAATAGACACATTCTATTTAGATTTCTCCTGATCGTAATTTTCTGTGTAGTGCTATTAAAGCTCATGTTCGAGTGTGTGTGTGTGTGTGTGTGTGGTGGTGGTGGGGTTTGTTGTCTGGAATAGCAGTTCAGTCAGAGCAAAGTGCACCAACGAAGAAATCTCAGGCATCTAATTAGAGAGAGTGAGTGAGGAAGTGAGACTTTGAAACGTAATTGTTGGAGTTTATGTTTCCGTTGCTAGCCCAGACAGCAGTAGCATGTGAAACAGAAGTGTCTTGTGACCTGCAGGGCTGCAACACTACAGATGTTCTTGTTTACTCCGTTCTAATGCTGCCACATCAACTGATATCATTAGCTTATAATCAGGAGCAGGTTTGTTACATCAGGCGAAACACAGCACTTTCCAGATGTTTTGTGTGGAAAAGCACTGAAACAATGTCAGTTAAACATTTCATCTTCCTATTTTACATGTGAAAAATGTCCTTTCGCAAAGTGACCAAGGTGATGGTTGCTTGAAAGTCATAATCCTCTGAGCTAGCTTTAGCAACCTGTTTTAAAAGGAACATATACAATCAGAGAAGCAGACTTGCATTAAAATGACAAGACAGCAGTCACTTAAGTTAAAAATGAAGAAGAATCTAGTTTTCTAAAACTGGCATCCTACTTCTCGTTGAAAGTAACTCTAAGAAATCTGAGAATATAACTCCTAGGCGCTGATGTACCAAGCTGTAAGTATTTTTGCTCATATTAACACACTTTAGTCATTCACTCTGGGTTGTCAGGAAAGTGCTGTCAAGTTTACAGTCAACAACCATATAACATACAGTGGTGCTTGAAAGTTTGTGAACCCTTTAGAATTTTCTATATTTATGCATAAATATGACCTAAAACATCATCAGATTTTCACACAAGTCCTAAAAGTAGATAAAGAGAACCCAGTTAAACAAATGAGACAAAAATATTATACTTGGTCATTTATTTATTGAGGAAAATGATCCAATATTACATATCTGTGAGTGGCAAAAGTATGTAAACCTCTAGGATTAGCAGTTAATTTGAAGGTGAAATTAGAGTCAGGTGTTTTCAATCAATGGGATGACAATCAGGTGTGAGTGGGCACCCTGTTTTATTTAAAGAACAGGGATCTATCAAAGTCTGATCTTCACAACACGTTTGTGGAAGTGTATCATGGCATGAACAAAGGAGATTTCTGAGGACCTCAGAAAAAGCGTTGTCGATGCTCATCAGGCTGGAAAAGGTTACAAAACCATCTCTAAAGAGTTTGGACTCCACCAATCCACAGTCAGACAGATTATGTACAAATGGAGGAAATTCAAGACCATTCTTACCCTCCCCAGGAGTGGTCGACCAACAAAGATCACTCCAAGAGCAAGGCGTGTAATAGTCGGCGAGGTCACAAAGGACCCCAGGGTAACTTCTAAGCAACTGAAGGCCTCTCTCACATCGGCTAATGTTAATGTTCATGAGTCCACCATCAGGAGAACACTGAACAACAATGGTGTGCATGGCAGGGTTGCAAGGAGAAAGCCACTGCTCTCTAAAAAGAACATTGCTGCTTGTCTGCAGTTTGCAAAAGATCACGTGTACAAGCCAGACGGCTATTGGAAAAATGTTTTGTGGACGGATGAGACCACAATAGAACTTTTTGGTTTAAATGAGAAGTGTTATATTTGGAGAAAGGAAAACACTGCATTCCAGCATTAGAACCTTATCCCATCTGTGAAACATGGTGGTGGTAGTATCATGGTTTGGGCCTGTTTTGCATCTCGGCCAGGACGGCTTGCCATCATTGATGGAACAATGAATTCTGAATTATACCAGCGAGTTCTAAAGGAAAATGTCAGGACATCTGTCCTTGAACTGAATCTCCAGAGAAGGTGGGTCATGCAGCAAGACAATGACCCTAAGCACACAAGTCGTTCTACCAAAGAATGGTTAAAGAAGAATAAAGTTAATGTTTTGGAATGGCCAAGTCAAAGTCCTGACCTTAATCCAATCGAAATGTTATGGAAGGACTTGAAGCCAGCAGTTCATGTGAGGAAACCCACCAACATCCCAGAGTTGAAGCTGTTCTGTATGGAGGAATGGGCTAAAATTCCTCCAAGCCGGTGTGTAGGACTGATCAACAGTTACCGGAAACGTTTAGTTGCAGTTATTGCTGCACAAGGGGGTCACACCAGATACTGAAAGCAAAGGTTCACATACTTTTGCCACTCACAGATATGTAATATTGGATCATTTTCCTCAATAAATAAATGACCAATTATAATATTTTTGTCTCACTTGTTTAACTGGGTTCTCTTTATCTACATTTAGGACTTGTATGAAAATCTGATGATGTTTTAGGTCATATTTATGCAGAAATATAGAAAATTCTAAAGGATTCACAAACTTTCAAGCACCACTGTAGGACATTACTGTAAAATATAGATGTAATTTGTTTACAGTGCAGATGGTAACACCACCTGGAAAATCATGCTTTCATGCCCTTCTCCCCAGCCTCGTGCTGTGATTGGACAGTGACTGTGTAGCATGTCTTTCATGTGCTGATGAACATGAAATGCAGTGGAACAGGAAATTACATTAATTTCTTACATCAAGTCTTTCTTTCTTATGTTTGTATATTTTGTATTGCACAGCTGTAAAGTACCTGAGCCTGACTACAAGTATTTCAGTGAACACCTGCCCTTGATATTTTGTGCACATGACAAATAATTGTGGAACTTGAACTTGAGCACTTCATGCTTAAAAAAGCTACTGATTATTATTATTATTATTATTATTATTATTATTAACAATGATTTTTTTTAACAAAGAGACATAAGAGGAATGCAATTTAGGTTCTGTTTTTCAGCGCTATAAATGAAATGCAATTGCTGGGTTTCATGTGACGTCACATCCGCCTCATTAGTTATTCAAAACTTTAGCTGGTGGTCTACCAAAGCTCAGTTGGCAAAGCGTTTGTACGAAGAAGGTGCATTGCTTGCATGAAAAATGCCTTACGCTTGCATTGTTTTAGGTTGCTCAAATTGATCAAACCATGAAACTGATAAAAGTTTCTTCAGGGTTCCCTTGCTAGGTGTCGTTAGTTTACAGTACTTTTTTTAGTCACAAAGCACTAAAGCCCCCAGCTGTTTCTTTGTTTACTCCTCACAAAGTCCGTATGCATGAAGTTCGTGACAAAATTCTTACCCAGCCATACAGTTACAATGCGCTGTGATCAGATTGCTGTTAGGTTGATTCCATTGCACATAGCAATCTTCTATCCTGAATCTCCACCCTGTTTAACTAAGATCCAGGTCTTTAAAGGGGTTTCTGATTATCTTTGTGAATGATTTACCTGAGAGATAGGAGCCAACAGAAGTGAGAATCAAGTGAACTGTTGTTTGTTTACACTTCAACTTGCAGCGCTTTGTTGTAAAGATGTGAACGAAAAGCTTAAAAAAACATACTTACATGGGCAAAAACAATACAGGATTCATTCGGCAGCGACTTGATACCGAGGTCCTTTACCCAGCCACATACAAAAAAGTTGTAAGCTTTCCACGCTTTCATCTGTTTTGCGGTGTAGAAGGACGTCTGCAACACCAGATAGTTGGAGATGTCGGGGAACTCAACTGAAGGGTAGTTTTTGAGATCGTATGACAAATCCTTCTTTCCCAGGCTGTAGGGGTTGATTCCATTGCACATAGCAATCTTCTGAATATATCTAAAGCGAGCAGTGGTGTCTAGATTAAGAGCATACTCTGATAAGTTATTGCTAGTTGTTTGCACTACAGCAGCTGTTTAGACCACCAGCCATTTCACTTCTAGTAAAACCGTGAAGAACAGTCACATGATTGAAACCCAGCAATACAGTTTGTGTCCTTTTTTTTTTAAACAAGGTGACTGGTTTTTATTCTGGCATGTCATCTCCTCAACTGCCTTGCGACCACTTTCCATAAGCTTATGTATAAAATGTGCAGATGGGTGAGAAAAAAAATGCCTGGAGTAAAAGCAGACAAAAAAGGCCTCATATTTTCACATTCTGTAGCACTCTGAACTGAGACATTCCTTATCAGTAGCTGGTTTCTCGTGGTACAAATTTTATACACCTAACAGAAATCTTCCTAATATTATGGCTTTCTTGCGAGTCTTCTATTTTATGTGATATAATTGAATAAAGGGGGGAAAAACATTGTACTACATTTATGATAAAATTATTTATTGAACTTTTATTTACTTTTTTTTTACATACACCTACATCATAATATACATTATTTGGCATGTGAAAATATAGTTTGTTAGTTCATTTTTTTAAGTTTTGTTTATGAGGCCAAAATGCCTTATAGTCACCCAAAGCACAATTTCATCAGGTTGTTTGTTTGTTTATTTGTTTGTTTGTTAGTCTCTGTATTGAATACTACAAAGCCCCAGAAGGGACAAGGAGGGGGAAAAAAAAGATGCACCTTGTACAGTTTTTCCGTTTAGGTCAGTGTACTTCCAGGTCAGTTCAGCAGCATGGAAACAGGGCTGCAGTGGAGGATGAACGCTTTACGCACTGCCTCCATTTCTGAAATAGCATATACACACATCTACACTACCGTTCAAAAGTTTGGGGTCACCCAGACAATTTTGTGTTTTCCATGAAAAGTCACACTTTTATTTACCACCATAAGCTGTAAAATGAATAGAAAATATAGTCAAGACATTTTTCTGGCCATTTTGAGCATTTAATCGATCCCACAAATGTGATGCTCCAGAAACTCAGGCCCTGTCCACACGGCAACGGATTCAGGTGAATCTGATAAAATTGCTTATTGTTTCGGCCTGGTGTCCACACGGCACCGGCGTTTTGGGTGCCCCAAAATGAAATCTTTTGAGAACGGGTTCCAGAGTGGAAAGATCTGGCAACGGAGCCGTTGCGAAGTCATCTGGATGAGTAGAACGGATTTGTTTACGATGACGTCACAACCACATGTGTTTCACGCCGGGTAGAAGTGTAACGAACTCGATGCGAGTTGTCAACAAATCCTATAACTTGGTTCATGAAACGCGCTTACAAAATATTTTCACTGTGAATATTTATTGTGTAATGGTGCAAAGTGAGAGAGAGAGAGAGAGAGAGAGTGAGAGTCAATCCCGCCAGCAAAAATAGGGAAAAAAATGAGCGATCTCACCTCTTCAGATGTTGGTTTAAGTCCTACAATACATTCCTCAAAAAGGGCGTAGAAAAACAAATTAATCCATCAACGTGTAGCATTCAATTTATTCCGGACCATTAAAGACGCCGCCTTCCACATAGAATCATACGTCATCCTCGCCGCCATATTGGATGGGTCAAAGCGGAGAATAAAGATGTCTCATTCATGTGCTGCGTTTAACTGTACTAACAGGTTTGCCATCCAAACGAGATCACATGGGATTACCTTTCACAGGTGAGACTGGAAAAATACTTTTCATTGTATTTGGTCATTATAACATAATTTTACGAACAGATTTTTCTGACTTTGTGGCTAATATGAAGTCTCACGCATAATAGTTTATGCGCATGCGTCCTTACTTCTTTTATTGTTGTGGTGTCTCCGATGGGAACGTCTTACAGCGCACCTAGAGGTGTGGCATGTGTATTGCATCGTTTTCAGCAAGCGTTGCGTTGCCATATGTACCTGATATTTTACTGATCCGTTGCCCATGTGGACGCGATTTTTTTTTTTTTTAATCTCGTTGCCATTGTCGTATGGATGTAGCCTCAATCTGCTCAAAGGAAGGTCAGTTTTATAGCTTCTCTAAAGAGCTAAACTGTTTTCAGCTGTGCTAACATGATTGTACAAGGGTTTTCTAATCATCCATTAGCCTTCTGAGGCAATGAGCAAACACATTGTACCATTAGAACACTGGAGTGATAGTTGCTGGAAATGGGCCTCTATACACCTATGCAGATATTGCACCAAAAACCAGACATTTGCAGCTAGAATAGTTATTTACCACATTAGCAATGTGTAGAGTGTATTTCTGATTAGTTTAAAGTGATCTTCATTGAAAAGAACAGTGCTTTTCTTTCAAAAATAAGGAAATTTCAGAGTGACCCCAAACTTTTGAACGGTAGTGTAAATAGTATTTACACAACTTTAAAATTTGCTAGTGTGAGAGTTTCTTATTTTTTACCAATGTAAGCTGTTGTATATTCAAAATTACAATGCGTTTTCAGCATTTACATTATCTAGACTGTGTGACCAATCATGTCGTCTCTTGCTAGAAGGTATGCACTGGCATCACTGTACGTGGAAGTCACTGCAGTTACACCCACTGCAGAATAGCTCACTTATTGAGTGGCAGCATTATCATTCAGCTCGAATGCCGCGAAAAAAGGCACACACACACACAATTTTTTTAAAAATACCATATCTACAAAATGGATTTAATGTCTTTATATTTGAAGCCAAAATTTTCAAAAGTCTCTGAACCTTTCACACTGGTGTGTGCACGCCACTGTTATTGTACTGGTCCGGAAGTACATTGACCTAAATTATAAACTTTTATGAGAGCTTGCAAAAGTACATCCCCCCCCAACTGTCTGTAGAATATAAATTTGCGTGCTACAGCAGGTCACTGGACAGCATAAATAAACAAAGAAAGCTATACTTTTACCCTGTCAAGAAATCCAGATTGTATAAATACACAAACTGAAAATACACCAATCCTACATGCGTTTATCTTCCCTGGGAAATATGCAAAGTTTCAGATACTCTCCTTCACAAGGTCTGCATTTACATTTTAAACCCATTGATTCATATTTATTATGACACAGAAACGCATTCCTGTTCTGCGTATAACACTAACTCAGATTTTGTTTTTGATTTTAAAGTTGAAATCCTTTTGAGGAGTATAACTGCTCTAAATTGCTTCATTAGTTATTGTATTCAACAGCAATCTGAATTTCAGTCGTGTTGTTGTTGTTGTTGTTGCATCTCTTGTCTGAACTGGTTGTAAAGTTTGGGATTGGGCTCGTCCTAGCATGAAGAGAAGTCAGCTGAGAAACTGTGTTTGGGGAAATGGAGGAAGGGAACAGAGGAGAACAAGGCTGAAAAGATTTCCAAATTTCACATCGATTGTAGGAAAGCAGTTGAATCTTTTCACACCCTTCTGGCACAACTGACACAGTGTATGCTATGCGAGGAAGGTTTTGAACACACACTTTGTCAGGCTTTGTTGTTGCAGAGACAGTGTGGATGGCCAGGAGCACAGCTGTCGTGTAGCAGACCAGGCTAATCATTCAGCGCAGCTGTGTGTGTATGCGTGAGACAGAGACAGAGAGAGAGAGAGAAGCAGCAGAACACAGTAGGTTGTCTGTGTGGTGAAAGAGAGGGAACATGGAGACAAACAAATTGGAAGAGACACAAAGAATCATTGCTACAGCTGATTTTCAAAATGAGCACATTTGCAGTTGGGAAATCTTTCATATTTACTCCATTTGGTGTAATCATTACAAAGAGGTGTTCCTATCCCAGTTCTGGACTATAATGTATTGACAACTGATCCAGGTTTGAAACTTGTTAGAGCTAATTAGTTAAATGAGAGAGAGAGAGAGAGAGAGATGAGAAATGGCATCTTTGTGTGAGGAGGAAAATGGGGTTAGAGTTCATTACTCTGTCTTGTATAGTGGGCTTCAGACCCAGTCATGCCTGTCCAAATCACCATGTGTTTATCTCATCAGCAGGTACATCAATGGGAAAAGTGTGTGTGTCTGTAGGCATATTTTATATTGGGTGGTTTTGACCTTATGGGGACATTTGGCTGGTCCCCACAAGGAAAACTTTTTTTTCTTCAGCTTTTATTGAAGAGAAATAATAATAAAAGAGCCTGTTTCCTTTTGATGACTGAAGATAAGGTTAGGGTTATAATTTATCTGTAGAATAGCATTAATTAGTTGCATTAATGTTTGTCAATCGATGGTCTTCGCAACAATAGTAAGACAAATTCCTTACATTATAGGCAGTTAGCAGATGCTCTTATCCAGAGCAATGTATACCCAGAGCAGCCCAGGGTTAGGTGCCTTGCTCAAGGGGACTTCAGCTATTCCTGTGGTTCTGGGAATCAAACTGGAAACCTTTTGGTCCCAAAGCTGCTTCTCTAACCATTAGACCATGGCTTCTGCCTTAGGTGTAGACATATGCTGCATTTGACTTACTCTGTAAGTGGTAATTTGCAGGTTGTTATGACAACATTTTCAACCTCGGCACATTCAGCAAAAATATGGATCATGTTCATCTTTGGTTATCTACAAGCTAGCAATCTAACTGATGAGTGATGTACTGTATATATTCTTAGTCAAACAGCAGACAATATAGTAGGCTTGTAGTACTCGAGTCCAGGACTCAGACTCGAGTCCGACTCATGCCCTAATTTTAAGGACTTGTGACTCGACTCAGACTTGAGCACTGATGACTCGGACTTGGACTCAGACTCCTGCATTAACTGAATTAGGACTCGGAAAGTGGAGACAAGGACTCGGATTTTTTCTTTATTTTTTTGGTAACATGACATAATTTGGGCGGCACGGTGGTGTAGTGGTTAGCGCTGTCGCCTCACAGCAAGAAGGTCCAGGTTCGAGCCCCGTGGCCGGCGAGGGCCTTTCTGTGCGGAGTTTGCATGTTCTCCCCGTGTCCGCGTGGGTTTCCTCCGGGTGCTCCGGTTTCCCCCACAGTCCAAAGACATGCAGGTTAGGTTAACTGGCGACTCTAAACTGACCGTAGGTGTGAATGTGAGTGCGAATGGTTGTCTGTGTCTATGTGTCAGCCCTGTGATGACCTGGCGACTTGTCCAGGGTGTACCCCGCCTTTCGCCCGTAGTCAGCTGGGATAGGCTCCAGCTTGCCTGCGACCCTGTAGAACAGGATAAAGCGGCTAGAGATAATGAGATGAGATGACATAATTTGGCATAAGATATTTATATCTACATTAATTTTGTACTAATTTTGTGTAAACTTGTCACAGAGTGTAAGAGTGTCACTAATTTCGTGTACCCTTATCTTCAGTCATCAAAAGGAAACAATTAGGCTCTTTTATTATTATTTCTTTTAAATAAAAGCTGAAAAAACAAGTTTTCCTTGTGGGGACCAGCCACATGTCCCCACAAGGTCATGCTCGTGCATCAGATAGACTCTCAGGTGCGCTCTGGACAGCGCGCGCACCAAGTGGACTCCGTAAATGACTCACATCTGCACAGGATTAAGGTGCAATCAGCACGCCTATATAAAAACTGTGAAAACACACTTACTTTGCGAAATACTGAGTTGTGTTGCTGACACATTACCAAGCCTTATTTCCTTATTTGGGTTCATGATCCCTGATTTCCTGTTTCTCGTCTTTAATTCTACCAAGTCTACGATAGCCTGTTTGTGCCTCGCTCTACCTATTGCCTGTTTCACCGTTTTACGATTTTGTTTGCCATTCTGGATTGTTTACCTGTCTTCACTTGTATTAATAAACACACCTTTTACACTTACCTCTGTCTCCCAACCATCTCTGACAGAATACTTTGCGCTCCCTGACAAAGACAATGCACATTCACCTGTTCATATGTCATGTTCAGGAACAAACTCATGTTAATGGCGCTAAAACAGCCACCGTCAAATGGTGCGGTTGGAGTCTTGGACTCAACTCGGACTCGACTCTAATTTTTTTTAATGACTTGGACTTGACTCAGACTTGAACACTGGGGACTCGAGACTGGACTCGGACTCGAGGTTTAGTGACTCGACTACAACACTGCAGTATAGTGTACTAGTGTTATTGATTTAACAGGTAATTATATAGTACCAGTCAAATGTTTGGACACATTTTCTAATTCAGTGTTTTTACTTTATTCTTATTAATTAAAAGACACTTCATGTCTTAAAGTAATGACGGACTGTTGTTTCTTTTTCCATAGTTCAGCAATTCCATAATATGGATTACTACAGTTGCAGAATAGGGCTGTTTACTGTATTTTTATTATTTGCTATTTACAATTTGATCTCAGACGCATTAAGAAGGCAAGAAATTGCACTAATTAACTTTTGATGAAGCACACCCGTTAATTGAAAAGCATTCCAGGTGATGACCTAATGAAGCTGGTTAAGATAATGCCAGTAGTGTGCAAAGCGTCATCAAGGTAAATGCTGGCTGCTTTGAAGAATCTAAAATATGAAACACATTTTGTTTTTTAACACTTTTTTTTGTTTACCACATAATTCCATATATGTTCCATATGTTATTTCATAATTTGGATGTCGTCAGTGTTGCTCTACAATATAGAAGATAGTCAAAAGACAGAAAAAGCTATGAATGAGTAGGGGTATATAAACTTTTGATTGGTACAGTATGTCTGTATGTGGAATCAAAATAAAATCAGAAATGTATTGATTTATGATGTAAACTAAAGCAAATATTTGTGTACATACAGTATAACAGACTTAAAGATAAGAAGTGCTACTTTGTGTGATTCTGTGCACAGCCATGTTGATTTGATGATTTTTAAAGATGCTATATTGTAAAAATGGACTTGTTCTCTGAGGGTTTGTTTGGTGCTCATACAACAAGGTAATCTGTATCAAGTTAAGCTTCTTCAGTTCAGCGATGACAAAAACTGATTTCACATGCTGTTCAAATGCAAGAGATCACAAGAGATCAGTTTCCAATGATGGCCAATGACTACAGTCAACATCAATTTCAGTGAAGTTGCACAGTCAGCTGGGACGTGGGTTTCGTAATAATCTGATGCAGCTAACTTCAAATGACAAGTGAATAGACTGGAACCTTCTTCACCATATTTCTTTTTTCTCGAGCAATGAAGTTCACAAGCAAATTTGCCAGAGAAGTCTCAGGTTACAGAGAAGTAAACAGCTGGTTAATGAGCAGTGGCCATATTTCAAGTCAGAACTTGTAATATGTGAGTTAGCGAATAAAATGGAATCAACACTTTGACTGTGTTTATAAATGTGACTGAATAATGGGTGATCTGAGTGAAAACAGGCTGTTAGTGAGAGAGACTGAGGAAGGCAATGTGTGATAAAATAGATAAACATAATATTCACAGCAGATGGAAATCAATAATTGAAAATGTATGTCAGAGACACTCGTGTATTGATATCATTTTCAGGCATTGTTGTATTATTATACAACAATGCCTGAAAATGATATCAATACAAGTAATTTCTTTGTAAGTTTATATTAAATAGCAGTGTGTGTGTGTGTGTGTGTGTGTGTGTGTGTGTGTTTTGCAGGGTTCTCGTGTGTGGCTCTGGGAGGAGGATCAGTATTGGGCCAGCACTGTGGACTCGTGCTCAGGTGGCATTGTGGTTTTCCGGACCGACTATGGACAGGTAAATCCCTTTGTGTGTGTGTGTGTGTGTGTGTGTGTGTGTGTGTGTGTGTGTGTGTGTGTGTGTGTGTGTAAATCCCTTTGTGTGTGTGTGTGTGTGTGTGTGCGTGTGTGTGTGTGTGTGTGTGTGTGTGTGTGTGTGTGTGTGTGTGTGTGTGTGTGAAAGAGAGTAATTATTCAGAAGGCAGTAGCATAACATCTGCTCTATAAACTTCAGAGAAGAGGCTCACCTGACGGCTGGCATGGTCTCATTTTACACTCACACACGCACACAAACATCCTGGGCTGTAGCAGGTTAGTTATTACCATGAAGGATGTCAGTTTCTCAGTGGACGAAGGGATAAAATGGGATTTAATATCAACAAATTTGAAATGTCACTTACTAACTCTGTGTTCACGATAAATCATCTGCTGACAGTTTGTTTGATATACATGCACACAACACAAACCCACATGTTCATCAACAGCAGCATCAGACAGAACGATAACGTGACATGTGAATGAAGATTTTCTTGACTTTATACAAATCAAGTATGATGTGATAAAGCAAAAAAATTTTGGCATGTAACAATTCACCCAATTCACAATTCAATTCAATTCACCATATTGGGTTCATGATTCGATTTTCCCACACTATTTTCAAAAAAAGATTAAATTAAGAAAATTTTATTATCAATTTCATTATATGAAATGTAGCATTATTTTCCTATTCTTTATCAGCTTAAATGTTCATTTTGTTAAATTTATAAAGAGCTTTCATTTTCTTAAAAATCAACAGTAATAATGTACGCACATGTGTTGGAGTAAAATATAGCAGCCTATTAACACCTATTAACTAAAACACATCCTTTTATTAAAAATAAAAAAATTTAATAACAAATTCATATACAATGTATGGCCAATATACAATGTTGGTTCCAAGGTTGTCATAGCCAGGGTTGGCAGTGGGGACAAGCTCCCACTGCCTAAAACATGCTCCCACATGGCATGCGCCTCAAACAGCTCTGACAACCAAGTCCAACTCCTGGCCTGCTCATGCAATTTAGTCTCTAAGCCCGGTGGAACTGCTTCTACTGACAGGAGAAGGGGCGAGTGTGGGTCTCTGCTGCCTTAAAACCAGTTGCTTCGGATAGGTGGAGCATCAGCCTGGGAAGGCAGTCCATCTAGGAGAAGGTAAATGCTGATTTCAAACCTCTGCTGCCTTGCAGCCATATCCAGTTATGGAAAAGGCTTCAGGAGCAAACCTCAAGGAAAAATCTGTAGTGGGGCCCCTAAGGCGATTGGATTGTCAACCCCGACCTCCTTCTGGCAGCTCCTGCAGCCAATCTGATGCCAAATGTATTGCTCTGTTCTCGTTTGGACCACATAGGTGAGGCCGAGGGGGATTTTGTTGACTGGGCACCACAGGCTCTCCATACACTTTGCCTAGGCATGTGCCCTGGAGAGGTCACTCCAGTGCTGCTGTTCTCAGCGTCAGAAACAACATGGGAGGCAGCAGTTACGAGTTGTCAGTCCAGACCGATTTGCATAGGTTCAGGTGCTATGGGCTGTCTCTGACAGTGGAAGGGATTATCATACGAATAGTCTCACTGGTCAGCTATTGCCTGCCTCAAGCTGGGCAGCCCCCAGCCAGTAAGGTGCTGACCCACCACAGTTAGCCTGCTTCATTGGGTGCTTGGAGCTAAGGGTAACAACCAACAAGCAGACCGTAAACCTCGCACAAGGCAAAGAAAAAAGAAGGAGAAAACCATCACTCTTGTGACTAGCAAGCTGGAATGTAAGGACAATGTGTCCTGGCCTGTCCGATGACTTACGTCAGGTTGATGACTCCAGGAAAACAACTATCATCAACTGAGAGGCCAAAAGGCTCAACAATGACATTGCTGTGCTGCAGGAGACCAGATTCCATTCAAATGGCAGCCTCAGAGAACAGGACTACACATTCTTTTGGCAGGGAAAGGAACCAGAGGAACGGCGATTGCACAGCATTGGATTCGCTGTGAGAAACTCCTGTCATCAATGGAACCACCATCCAAAGGCACAGCCTAAATCCTCTCGCTCTGTCTCTCAACCTCCTTTGACACAGTGAACATCTTGAGCATCTACGCACCTACACTCTGCTCATCAGCTGAGGTCAAGGATGAGTTTTACAAGGAGCTTGATTCCACTTTCAGAAGGATTCCTCCCACAGAACACCTGTACCTGCTTGGGGACTTCAATGCCCTATTGGGAGCTAACCATGACTCCTGGCCCCACAGCATCGACCACTTTGGTGTTGGCAAGCTCAACGAGAATGGACAGAGACTTCTAGAGCTATGCTCCTACCATGACCTCTGTATAACCAACATGTTCTTCTCCACCAAGCCAATCCACAGAGTATCCTGGCGGCACCCCAGATCCTGCCACTGGCACCAGCTGGATCTTGTTATCACTCAAAGACCCTCGCTGAACTGCATCCTTGTTACTTACAGCTATCACAGTGCTGACTGTGACCACTGACCACTCCCTGGTCGGCAGTAAGGTGCATCTTCAGCCCAAATTAATCCACTGCTCCAAGCAGAAATCATGCCAATGTATCAACACAGCCAGGACAACAATCTCAGACCTGTGTAAATGCTTCGTTGACTCTATTGAAGAAGCCCTGAAGGACTGCCCCACAGACAATGCCAAAGAGAGATGGAATCACATCCATGATGCCATTTACAACTCCTCCTTGGACACCTTCAGCAAGAGAGACAGGCAAAACCCAGACTGGTTCGAAGCAGGAATCGATGAACTTGTGCTAGTAATTGCAGCCAAGCATGCAGCACTGCTCAACTACAAGAGAAAGCCCTCAGAGAAGACATTCATTGTGGTCAGGAAGGCCAGAGACGATGCCCAACCTCTGCCAGAGCATCCAACTCTCTGCTGACTGCAGCAACATCCATGCCATGTACGATGGCATGAAGTAAGCTTTCAGTCCAAGTGGCACCAAGATCACGCCCCTGAAGTCTGCTTCTGGTGACATCATAACCAACCGAAGCAAGCAGATGGAGTGATGGGCAGAGCATTACCAGGAGCTGTGTTCCAGGGAGAATTTTGTCACCGACATAGCAGTTGAGCATACTGATCCCCTGTCTGTCATGGAGGAGCTTGATCTTCCACCCTCTGTAAAGGAACTCAGCAAGGCCAGCAACTCCCTAGCCTGTGGCAAAGCTCCAGGAAATGAGTTCATCAAGGCTGGCAAGAAGTCAATTCTTCTGCACCATTTGCATGAGCTTCTGTTACAGTGCTGGGAGGAAGGTACAGTGCCCCCAAGATATGCATGACGCCAACATCGTCATTTTGTACAAGAACAAAGGCGACTGCAGTGACTGCAAAAGCTACCATGGAATATCCCTCCTCAGCATCATTGGGAAGGCCTTTGCCCAGGTAGTATTGAACAGGTTGCAGGCACTTGCAGAATGTATACCTGAGGCAGAATATGGATTCTGTTGTGTCTAATTTCAAGATTCAAGCAGACCTTGTGGTTCCTTTAACAAGCTTTCAAATAAACAAAGATGTACCTTGTCGGATGAACGGTTGATGATGGATGGATGGATGGATGGATGGATGGACAGGTGGATGGAAGGCAGGCAGGCAGTGTTAGCAGGCCGGGTTAGCATGCTAACAGAAAGGCTCCAAGAAAAGTCAGTAATCCAGTAAAGGTACATCAAAAGTATCAACTTAAGATCAAAACCAAACTAAAAATATTTCCAACTTGTTCTT